>NW_020944605.1:3075516-3096349 GCF_900497805.2 Vombatus ursinus
AGAGGGAGAGAGAGAGAGAGAGAGAGAGAGAGAGAGGTATATGTTTCGGTACAATTGGTTTTCTTTGTAATCTTATATATTTTATATGCATTTAAAAACTTTCTGAAGAGTTTATAGCTTTTACCACATGATCAAAGGGGTTTATGCAAAAAACAAACCAACAATCAAAAACCTGTCTAGTTATTTTTAGACCTGTTGTTTGCCAACTACTTCTCAGGTGACAATCATAGAGAGAACTTGGGTTGTTCAAGGCTTCCGCAAAAATGCTAAAGTCACTCACTGGTCCCAGTTAGATATTTCTCAATAATTTCTGATTTGCATTGCAGCTGAAAGTGGGCTTCCCATACTTCACCTGAGAGCAGAATCACCAAACACCCCAAACCAGCTTATTCTCCATTTTGATTTCACAACATATACATGAAGCAGCATGTTACATTAATGGATAGAGAACTGGCCAGCCTAACTAAGAAGACCTGGGTTAAATCTCACCTTCAACACATACTAGCTGTGTGAACTCAGGCAAGTCACTTAACTTAGGGTTCTAGGTTAGAGGTATCAACAGGAGGTATAAAACACTCCACTGGTACAGTCAGAACTAGATTAAAATGTAATTGGGAAATATTAAATAAATAAAAATACAGTAAAATAATATTACATTTTAAAAATGTCAGTATGTGGCTGCAGGAATACTTGTTTAAGTTTTAGTGGCATCCCTTCTATTTCAGTTTGACATCACTGCTTTCTAAGACTGTAAATTGCTTTAGAGTCAACCTGTATCGGTAAAGAGAATTTCCTCATAGTACAGCTCCAAAGTCCAGGCTTTTATTCTACTACCTTTATCAGATACCTGGAGACTACTGGCAGAGGTGTGAGGTAGCTGTACTAAAAGCTACCCCTTCATCTAACCTCCTAACCTCCCACCTTCACAAAAGGATAGACAGAGATCTGAACTGCAAGTGTTATGAATAAAAGAAAGAAAGAAAAAAAAACTGGGTGGGGAGGGTCCACTTCCAAATTGACGTAAGGAATAGAAAAAAACAAAAAACAAGAAAACAAACAACAATCCCTACCCCTTTTTTTCTTCTTCTGGAATTCCCTTTCCACATAGATTTCTCCTTTAATAGTTGATGTTTAAAGCAATTAGTCAAGAAATAAAGGTACACTTAGCTACACCTTTTCTTTAATGCAACTATGAAGTAGGCAAATTTTAATGCTATAGACATCCTTTCTTCACTATGTTTTAGCAACCATTTACAGATAGGAACTGGGACTGATTCTTCTTTGGTACTTAGATACACTTAGGGAACTCCTAAGTGAGGAAATTCCTGTTGTCAAAGCAGGTTGGCAATTTCTTTTCAACTTAGATTCTTAGTGAACTTCCTATAGATCACTGAGAAGGTAAGAGTTACACGGCCAGTATGTCTCAGAGGGCAGGTTTAGAACACACTACCTTCTTGTCTCTCATACTAACTATTTACAGCTATGGCAAAAATGTAAAATAGGCGCAGGTGATTATAACAGTAGAATCAAGTCAGTTTCTTTCTTTTAGAAATGGGTAAAAGAGACAAGCTTTTTCAGAAGTCTTATGGGATGCTGACCTGGGGATGTTTGTGTTGTTCCAAGAAATAAGCATAAGTAGTTAGTTACGAGGTTAAAATGTGTATGTGTGTGTGAGTGTGTATGTGTGTGTGTGTGTGTGTGTGTGTGTGTGTATCTTCAAAGCATCATTAGATCTGGCAAACATTATGACAATAACATTACAGGTTTGTGGTTTGTTTCAATCAACTCACCAAAATGGAGTAGAAAAATTGAGTAAGCAAATCAGAGCAAAAGTTTACAATGACTAGAGAAAAAAAAAACAAATTTAAATGTGTGAGCACCCATAAAGGAGTTGTGACAAGAATTTAAAAGTAACCAAAGATCAAGAAGCTGCTCCAAGTGATGCCAACCTCATAGACCAATCTGTAGGAAGTAGCTATTTCTACTGCAGAGACACATCCTACACACAACCATATTCAATTTTCAGGTTCCATGTCAATCAAGAGTAGTACAGTTACTGTTCTTTCTAAAAATTAATAAGGTAGGCCTGCTGGCCTTATCTCTTTGAAAAGTTTAAAGACTTAAAATTTATCTCATCACATATGCCAATTAAGCAGAGTTTACTCTTACTCTCCTGTACCATAGAAATTTCAGAGATAGTATATACTCTGCTGTATCCTTTCATTAATAAGAGAAATTCTGCTGACTTTTTGTTCTCCATTTGTAGATATTTGCAGGTATGAAGACAAACATCACTGTAAATCATATTATGCTGTATGGTTTCAGATTACTAAGTAGGTTTATTATATGATTTGGCCAACTAGAATATGGAATAAAAGGTATGATCAATAGAAACTATGCCAATCTATTTGATAAATAGCTCAGGACATCCTAGAAGCTTTCTGATATAGTTCAAAGATGTTACCTTTAAAAGCTATAGAGTAATCTTTTTTGTACCATCAGAGACTTATGGAATATTAGAGCTATAAAAGACATTAGAGAGTTTCTTGTCAAAGTCCTTCTTTCAGCAGATGAGAAAACTGAGGACTCAGAGTGCTAATAACTTTTTCCCAAGGTTTCCTATAGTAGAGGACAATACTGAAATCTATTTTGGATATACAGTTTATATACTGTCATTTTTTATTCAGAGGTCTCCCTTGATATAAGTAGAGAGGATTAGTGTGATCATGGATCAATGTGTTCATTTGTTCTCTCTCTCTCTTTTTTAGGATAATTGCAAAAAATACAGTTAAAGGCAAATGTGTTTCAAGTGTGGCTGGAAAATACGTTTTCCCATAAAAATGGAATTATATATAACCCAAAGTTTTCATCTTTAAAATTCTAGTTGCTTGTTCTGCAATTTTTCTAATTGCCACATTTAATTCTTCAGGCAATTTGAACCTTCATATTTTCCTTTCCTCCCACATCCTTAGTTTCTCCAGTTCATACTAGGTGTGAACATGTACCATTACATGAAAAATGTCTGCAGTAGGAGATCAAGATCATTTGGGCCATGGTGAATTTATAACTGGTGACTTACAAATCCCATTCCAATTATAGGCAAACATGAAAAAACTCAGGTGGCTTAATTAAGCAAAATACCCCACAGATAATGACTTTCTCTGAACTTTTTTGCTTCAGGGGTTGAAAAAGAAGACAAAGGAAAAGAAGTCAGAAAAGTTTTGAGAAAATTATATTATTAGTACCTTTTGTCTAAAATTCCTACATCTGGATAAATGTGTACATAGGTATGCATATATACACATATATACACATATGTGTGAATGTATATAATACATATATACACATATATGTAAATATATAACATATGTAAGTATGTATATGTAATATTTCCATTGCTACCTAAATGTAAAAGAAAAGAAAAAGACAAAATTTAAAACAAATGTATTTTTCATATGCATAGGCTTAATTTACAGAATTGATTTTATATATAGTATCTTTTAAATGTGGATGAATTTTGAGTCATTGTGAAGAATATTTTTTCTTCTCAAAGAAGTTTTGCTAGTATTCCAAGTAAAATTATTTATAAAAAATATTGAATAGTTTTTAAATAACGTATTTTAAATCTCTTTGGAAGCTCATTCAGAAAAGATAAAAACATATTTAGTATATTGATCAATGGCTAGCTACATGGTGTTGGGGAGAGGGGTAAAAGAGAAATTGAATCCATTTCATCATAAACATGTCTCCATTTCTTCATCTGTAAAAATAGATGACGTCCAAGATCTCCTTGCATCTGTAAATGTCAATGGATCTATGATTCTAATATGGCAAAAATTAAAAAAAAACAAACAAACCCACTTGACCTGAAGGAGTTCCCTTCCAATTCTAAAACTGCAATTTTATAATGTTGAAGGAAAGCTAGAAAATAAGACAAACAATTTTAATACTAGACAGTGTGTGTGAACTGATATAAGACTAGTTGATATAATTTCAGGAAATCTAAAGCTGGAAATCATATTATATACATCATCCTTACTATTTTACTGGATCTCATTTTATCACTTGGTAGGTTCTCTCCAATGATGCAGATTAAAAATCATCTTTATCCTCCTGTATAATTCTGGTCCACAGACTTTCATAAAGTCAATAAAAATATCCAGATCCACCCTGCATGCTGATTTATTTTCTCTAATTGTCTTGATATTTCAGGCTCACCAGTGAATCACTTGTACTGTTTATCAGTTTTCCTATCTTCAGACTTGACTGGTTGCCATTCTTTTCTGCAGATGTATGTGTGTGTGTGTGTGTGTGTGTGTGTGTATTTCCCCAAGGATCTCCTTTGTGATATTTCACTTATTTGATATTTGCTCAGTAATGTGTGTGAGCCTACTCACACCAATCATACAAGTCTCCACTGCTTTTTGGGTAACCTCAAACTTTAATTGTTTGGAGTCTGTAGATTTCCATGACTCAGAGTCATACATCATCAACAAAACAATATTGATGGGCCTTTATTTTGTACAAAATCTTGGAGCCATTAAAAGCACTACACAGTTTTCCAAAGAGAATTCAGCCCTCTCTGCTCCTCTTCATGTTAAATTCTGGGCCCAACTTATTGCACATTTGCAATGCCTTTCTGATGTCAGGTAGATGTCACAGTAGATAAAGTACTAGACCTGAACTCAGGAAGACCTGAGTTCAAATTTGGCCTCAGACACTTAATAGTTGAGGGACCTTGGGAGAATTACTTAAACTCTATTTGCCTCAGTTTCCTCAACTGGAAAATTGTGATAACAATAGAACTTACCTCTCATGGTTATTGTGAGAATCAAATAAAATAACAATTGTAAAGCACTTAGCACAGTGCGAGTGCATAGTAAGTGATACATAAATGCTAAGCATTATTATTATTAACCAATTTGCCATCCATTTGAATTTTCTTTTTATTTTGGTTAAAAGAAAATATATTATTTCTGGTCCAGAACTGGCCCAGTTACTCTTCCTACCTCTGTGCCTTTTCTCAAGTAGGATGTTAGGCTCATCTATTTTGATGGATTATGGATCTGACCTTATTTAGGAGCTTCTGAAAGGTTTCGGGGCTTGATAATATCAACAATATCATCACTTAAAACAATTATCTTCTAAATTTGGAATCTGTGCTAGATATTCTCCACTGGTAAGCCCATGTCACACTGCTTTATGCCTCTTCTGATTACAATAATCAAAAGGCCAAAGTTGTCTCCTTGTGAAATATTTTAAAGAATTTTGTATAATTTTAAAGTATACAGTGAAACTCCTTGTTGGAGGAGAAGATTAAAGGGTGGCATCTTGTTATACTGAATCAAATGTATTTTTTTTTAATACATAACAAACAATAAGAAGTGGAATCTTCTATCTTTTAGTGTTTTTTAATCACTTTTTAAATTTTAGTCATTGTAAAACTATGGTTAACTATAGACTATTATTTGTGAAAACCTTCCCATTCCCTTTCCATAATTAGATCAGATACTTTTAATACACATGAAATTTTCCCATAAAAATCTCCTATAGATGGATAAGTAAGTAAGCATATGGATCAGTAGTTAATATTCTCTTAGTCACTTTTTTTCTATAACAAAACAGTCTAAGATTTTTCCCCTCCAAGGCTTCCAATTTCTTTCCCCTTTGGATATTTTGAAATTGAATACCTACAAACTCTCAATATCATGTTGACTTTAGTAGAAAACCTTTCAGTATACTTCTTCTTGTCCAGTTGTTATTCCTACCTCTGTGCCATTTGATTCCATTTCTGCTTCTTTATATAGTTTTTGAAGTTTCCTGTAGTATAAGTCCTAATGTTATGTTTCCTCTGTCATTGATAGTTAGAATGACTTTTATTAGAATGCAGATGGAAGCACACTATTTGCTCTCTTTTTCCTTTGTTGTTTTGTTTTATTGCTTCATTCTCATAATTCCTTCCATTAGTTCTCATTGTTCTTTACATTATGACAAATGGCAAAATACAGTTAATCTGAATGTAAGAGTAAAGCCTATATCAGATTGCACACTGTTTTGGAGGGGGGAGAGAAGTGGGAGGAAGAGAAAATTGAAAACTCAAAATCTTATGGAAATGAATGTTGAAAACTAAAAATAAATTAATTATCAAAAAAGAGAAGCCTTTATCATTTAGTAACAGATAATTTAGAAGAATAAAATAATCATAAGATTAAAAGGTTTTTCAAAAGGCTGAATTTACCTTTTCAATAGAAAGGAAGGTTGACCAAAGAATAATTCCCCCTTTGTAGAGAAAAGGGGGTTGACCAGATGGGCTGTTTCCCTTTCTGGCAGCTGGAGAAAGGTTAGCCAGAGGTTAAGTTCCTTTTTCCAGTCTTCATGGATAAGCTTCCCTCTATTTTCTTGAGCTAGAGTCTAAATTGAATAATGTAATCTTCTCAGGAAGATAGAATGGGGGGGAGGGGAAACTGTTAACTACTGTCCACAAATTCCTCTTTCCCAGTACGCTTTCTTGTTACAAAAGGCACCATCTATAGGAGAGGACTTCTGGCATAGGATTAAGAAAGTCTGGGAGAAGTTAACTAGTCAGGTGACCTGTCTTGCTCAATTGAATTATGTTCAGTACAAGTTTCTGTATGTTTTTATTCCTCTTTTCTGTTATAAAAATCAGCTCTATAAATCACTCCTTGTCTCTGACCTCTGAGGAGTCAGGTGACCTGATTTGGTATGCAAATCCTAGCTTTGCAAATTAAATCATAGATGGCTTAGTAACTTTATCCTCAGTTTCCTTTTTATTTCAGATAATTAATTTTAACAACAAGAAAAAAAACTCAGCATGGATTGGACAGTCAAGTATTTGAACATGGTTGTCATTGGGATTGGATGGGTTAGTTGCATTCTGTTCAGCCCCAGAGGGTAAAACCAGATAGAGTTGCAAAGAGAAAAGTTTCTTCTTTCCATCATGAAGATTCTAATAATAATAACTGATGACCAAAGTGGAACAAGTGCTTTGGAGGTCATCGTGCAGAGGCTGGGTGACATTTTATGCTAAAGATTCTTTCTCAGGTGTGAGTTGGACTAGATAGCAACTCTAAAATTCTGTGATTCTGTAACATGTTTTTAAAATAATAAAATATTGACAGCATGTTTATAATGAGTAATCATATCGTTCCCTTGAATACATCTGGTAACTTACAATTTGCCTACAGCATTGGTAATATTGCCTCTCACCCTACATAGGTATATGTTGTAGTATTTCCAAGGACTTTCATAGAATTATCAATGTGATATGCACAAAAGTGATTATAATCTGTTTTAAAAATGAGGGAATTGAGACTCAGACAGTTTAAGTGACCAGTTAAAACAGTAGTAAACAGATCCGGAACTCCAGTCTACTCTCCACTATTCAAGAGAAGACTAGGATGAAGATTTGAATAATACACAGAAGGGAGATGGGTCTAAAATGACAAATAATGCTATGGAAGTACTCAGAAAAAATAAGAAAAGGAACTGGTTGATAGTCAAAATTTTAGGCTTTCTTGATTATACCTATTTTTACTTAAAAAAGAAAAAAGTGAGTTTTTTAAATGTACCACAGACATTTTACCCATCTCTATTTCCCATTTTCCCAAATACCCAGCCAAAGAACCTTCCCTTGTAACAAAGAAAAGAGTTAAGCAAAATAAACAGAGATCTGACATTATATGACACATTGTACAGCTATATCTACCCAATTCTGCTGAGAAGAAAGAATATGTTTCATCATCAATTCTGTGGTTCAGAGGTTGTTAATAACAAATAATAAGAGTTCGGTAGCTTTTAATGTTGTTTTCATTTAAAGTATTACAGTCATTATGTATAATTGTCCTCCTTATTCTGCTTATTTCACTCTTCATCAGTTTATGTCATACCATGTTGCTCCCACTTAAATTTCAATCACATTTTACCTATTTGTATCCAAAATAGTTCTAATAAATTAACTCATCCTGTCTTTCAAGTTTAAAATCCATAGTCAATTTTAAAAGTAATCCTAGTAGAATAAAGATCACAATACCAATTTAGAAAGAGATGCACTTGCTTATTCTACTGACATACATAGTTTTATAGACTTTATTGAACAAGATGAGAGATACTGCAATTTTTAAAGCTTCTTTTATGTAAGCTCTTTCTTAATAGTAAGCTATGTTAGTTCATAATATGGTTACAATAAAACTACTTCCTTTATGCTTAGTTATAAGTATATTCTTGTGGTGCTCTGTCCTAAAAATGGGGAAATAGAATATCTTTACCATCTTTGATTTTAGTGTTAACATTTACATATTTCGTATTAACTGGAATATCTCACTGGGTTTCTCACTGGGCTTCTCTACCATGCCACAGACACCTTTTCATCCTGGAAGATCACTTCAGCCCTGGGAATTCACACCCCAAAAGTATCCTCTGTTCCTACAAATCCTCCACATAATTTGAATGCTTCTCACAGATATTCTCCATTTAAGGAGGCACCCAGGTCAACCATCATTTCTTTCTTTTCCATCATGGCCCCTCACCATGTAACGCCTCTCCTTTTTAGTTCTCTTTTGTGTGGTGTTTTCCCATTTTAGAATGTGAACTCCTTGAGGGCAGGGACTATCTTTTTGCTTGTATTTGTATTCCCAGCATTTAATACTGTTCCTGGCACTAGTAAGTGCTTAAAAATGCTTGTGGACTGAGAAAATTTGCTGAAAATTGGTTCAAAATTGCAGCCTGTTTACACATGAAAACAAATACTTCTAACTAACCATTGGGAGAAAAGTATGTTGTTATAGCAATGTCATTCCTCTTAATGATTTTTCAGTGTGTTGCATATTTATAACCTTTTCAGGAAGCTTTCCTAAAGGAAGAATTAGCAAGTTGCCAGGAACTTTGGATGCTGTTAGGATAAAAGGGGATGGATGAAGGCCACCTATAGATCTCCAGGGCTTTTTAGAGCATCAAAAACTAGCAAAAGTCTCAGGGTTCAATAATGGAGATGAAGAAACTAGCCTGTAGGGCAGCTACATGGCACAGTGGATAGAGGCCCTGGAGCCAGGAGGACCTGAGTTCAAATCTGTTCTCAGACCAAACACTTGACACTAGCTGTGTGACGCTGGGCAAGTTACTTAACTCCAATTGCCTCAACAAAAAAAGAAAGAAAGAAAGAAAGAAAGAAAGAAAGAAAGAAAGAAAGAAAGAAAGAAAGAAAGAAAGGAAGAAAGAAAGAAAGAAACCAGCCTGTAGGCAATGAATGAGGGAGAATAGAAAGAACACTAAGATTATGAGTCCTTTCTAGTTACATATGGATTTAAGTTTGCAGTTATTAAATATCATTCTCAAAGCGTGAGCGCATGGGAAGGCAGGTAGAGATTATATGTAGGTGAATTAGGGAGTCAGTGCATGCTCTGTAATTATATTGCTTGGGAACTATTTTTGGTACATGATCTGAGAAAGTCTGTGTGTATCTATAACTCATTATAAATCACTTTCATTGATAAACTCTCTAGTCAAGTCAAACTGACCTACTTGATATTTCTCACATATAACACTCCACCTCAGAGTTTTCTGATTTTCACTAAATAAAATACCAGTGATAAAAAATGATAACCATCTGTCTTCCTCAGTCACTAACCACAACACTGGCTTTTTTTTTTCCCTTAGGAAACTTAAAGTACTTCCTTGACATGTTTATTAAACTATCATATGTTTGTAGCAAAATGGGAGGTGTAAGTCCTAAAATAACCATTTACATTTGAATTTGGGGAAAATTGGAAGAGAGATGAAGCAATTTGATCATTAATAATTGATTGACAAAGGTGGATAGTGTAGTATGGAGAAAATAAACTGAACTTGGGTTCTAGCCCCATTTCATGTGATTTATATGTGTCTCAGTTTCCTTATTTGGTAAATAGGGAAGTAATTTTTATGCTTGCCATCTACTGAACAAGTTTGTTGTTAAGTTTATAAATATACATGTATGTATGTGTATGCCTGTGAATGTAATTGCAGATGCATGTATGCATAATATCACACATACATATACACATATGTATACTTGTAGACCATCTATCATAATATTAATTGTGAGATGTTTGGTCTCATAATAGCACTGTTGCATGCTTAATTTACTAAAATATAACAATCAGTAGACTTACTTAGGCTACAAATTATCTTCAATCCCATACTAAGTCATTTACTCTACCTATAAATCTTAAAAAAAAATCACTTGAAAAATAGTGTTCAAACCAGACAATATTGTGATGTTATCCTGTCATGAAAACAAACCTGAAAATAGCCCTATCTGCATTTAGTAATAAGATTAAAAATCATATATCATAACCAGAATTAAGATATTAGAGGCTAGAAGATAATCATGACATTGAATTCTAGGACCTTGACTCACTTCTCCTACTATATGTTCCTGTTCCTTTAAGTAGCAGGCCTTAGGTTCTCTTGAATACAATTAGGTAGTTCCCCATAAGAAATAGCAACTCTCTGTTTACCTGAAAAAGCTTCAATTTGCAAGTTGTTTTCTTGTAGAATTTGTTCCCATTTCTATACCTGATTATAAACTGTCATCTTTGCTAAAGTGACTTCTATTTCTGTCCTGTTGGTTTGACTACTACCTTCCAAGAATTAGATAAATTCTTACTACTTGAAATGATGTTTTGGTCACGCACACATACAAGCACATCTTTTGGTTTTATGTAATTTACATTTCCCAATGCATTCCTCTTCCCCATCTCCCAGAGGACAATCCCAAAAATTCACTACTCTGTTTTAGATAAAACCTTGACAGAATCATTTTTATTAATTTAGATTATTGTCATTTAAGCATTTCTACTTAAAGAGAAAGGACCAAAAATGGAGCAAAGCCACTATATAAGTATAAAATTCTCTAACAAGCCCTTTCTTGGTTATACTTCATATATTTCTTAGTATCTAGTTCATGTTACAATATTTTAAAGCTTCGCATAGCCGGTAGAGAGGTAGCTAAGTGTGGTGCATAGAGAGTTGGACTTGAAACCAGGAAAGTCCCACCTCTGACATATACCAACTAAATGATCTTGGACAGGTCATTTAATGTCTCTCAGTTTCTTCATCTGTAAAATGGTGGTACTGGAACTGATGGCCTGTTCTGGTTCAACACTGGGAAATTATATTATTGTGTCAGTGCAAATGACATTAAAGATTATGTTTTATCATCTTCTTTGCTTCTGCATTCCAATGATCATGAGGTCTTTTTATCTGACTTTACAGTTGAAATGTTTCAGGTGTGTTATCTTCCCCACTAGAATATGAGCTCTTTGAGAATATACTGATAACCAGACATTTGTTTTCCCCAATGCTTTACACATGAAAAGAACTTAATAACTCCTTCCTCCCTCTCTCCCTTTCTCTCTTCCTTTCTTCTTCCCTTCCTCACTTTTTCCTTTCCTCCACCCTTTCTTCCCCTTCTCTCTCTCTCTCTCTCTCTCTCTCTCTCTCTCTCTGTCTCCTCCTTCCTTCCTGTTTTTCTCACAATTTTTACAGATTAAAAAATTCTGAACCACAAAATTAAACAACGGATCTTTATAGTACCACACAAAGAAAGAACACTGGATTTGAATCAGAGGATCTGGGTTCAAAACCAGGCTCTGCCATTTAATAACTGTAGGCCAGAGAGTTAAACTTTCTAATTCTCAGCTTTATCTTCTATATACTGAAAGCATCAGCTTAATGACCTCTTCTGGCTTAAAACCTATGACACTTGAAACCTATACACAACTGTGGCCAGTTTGAAAGTCAGAAGGAAAATTTCTAAATCAAAAATGGTTAATAGTTAGGATTGGCATTTACTATTTTTTTTATTTTTGGTGAGGCAATTGGGGTTAAGTGACTTGCCCAGGGTCACACAGCTAGTAAGTGTCAAGTGTCTGAGGCCGGATTTGAATTCGGGTCCTCCTGATTCTAAAACCAGAGCGCTATCCACTGAACCACCTACTTGCCCCATGGCATTTACTATTCTAACCAAGAAGAATTTTCTGTATTGTTATGCATTCTCTATACTATATCTACTGATTCATCATAGACCCAGAGCAGGTACTCTTTGTTAGAACCAGGTGGTTTGTCAGCCACTCAGTAATAATTTCTATAAGCACAATATGGACTATTTGCCTGGATCCTTGCAACATCCATAAGTTGCCATTTGTTGCTTTGATGCTCAGAAATATTCTCCATATTCCTCAGAAACTAAAAGTTTATCTCAGTTTTTTTTTTCATCAGATAGGCTGCTCAGCAACTAAATAGTAGCTGGGTCAGAAAAGAGGGATTTTTTTATACATCTGTTCCTGTTTATAGCTTCCAGTTGATGGCATGTTGAATGTTTTTAGGCTAAAAACATAGCTTAAGACTAATAGCACTCAATCGAACTACTTACTGCTGTTAAGATGCCATGATATTGACAAATAAAAGTAAAACTGACTAGATATGCCAGCAAGAGAACTTCAAATGCAGAAATGGATGAAAAGAGGTGTCATTTCCAAAATATCTTACAAAGTCCTCCTTTCTCAGAATAGATTCTCTGATTCAATACATATTCCACCCACTCAAAGGGTGGGATAATTTAGGGATTCTCTTACAAAATTATAACAAAATGAATTTCACTAGTCACAGGGATGATATAATTGGGCATTTTAAACTCAATGTGCTTTCTGTATTTTCCACAGCACTATACAGTCACAAAATTACTATAATTAATCTATGTCTCCATATTCTCTGGACTAATTTAAGCTTTGTACTTCATTGATTTCTAGATTCTATCATGTATTCTCACTGTTCTTTGAATGGGACAGGTCCAGGAGAGTGAATGGGTGAAAGGTAGATTCTCTGGAATAAAATTCAGTATTTTCCTCTTTTGTATTATCTAAAAGTCAGCCAGGTGCATTTGGCGAATGAATGGAGATGATATAACTTTTGTAGAGAGTACTGTGTCAACCATATTGCTAATCTGAAACAGCTTTTAAAAAATCAATCAGGAAATTTGAGTTCCAGAGATCAGAACAACTTTCCACAGAAAGGCAACTTTTGATGTGATATTTAAAAAGGACATTCTGATTACCACTCCTTATTTTCTGTAAAAAGTAGGTGAATCCATACTATTCTGGGAGCTAGGATGAGAAAAAAAACCTAGCTGTATAATCTAGTAAAATTTCTGGGGGAATCTGGTAGAAATCTCAATAGGGGAATATGAATCTTGAAAACATTATAAAAGAACTAGAATCATAGAATTTGAAAGGGAGGTAGCCTAAAAGAATATCTTTGAGTCTAGGGGATTTAATCTGGGACCTATAAACATATTTTTTTTTTAGTTTTCAACAATCACCTCCATAAACTTTTGAGTTCCCAATTTTCTCCCCCTTCCCCAAGACTGCATGCAATCTGATATAGGGTCTACATATACATTCCTATTAAACATATTTTCACATCAGTAATGCCTTAAAGAAGAATTAGAACCAATAGGAAGAATCACAAGAAAGAATAAACAAAACAAAAAGAAGGAAAAATAAAGCAAATGGTATACTTTGATCTGCATTCAGACTCCATAGTTCTTTGGATAGCATTTTCCATCACAAGTCTTTTGGAGTTGGCTTAAATCCGTGTATTGCTGAAAAGAGCTAAGTCTATCAAAGTGAGTCATCACACAATGTGGCTATTACTGTGTACAATGTTCTTTTGATTCTGCTCACTTCATTCTGCATCAGTTCATATAAGTCTTTCCAGTTTTATTGTTTTTTTTTTCCTGAAGTTTGCCTGCTCATCATTTCTTATAGCAGGACAATTATCCATGACATTTATATAACACAACTTGTGCAGCCATTCCTCAATTAACGGGCATCCCCTCGATTTCTAATTCTTGGCCACCACAAAAAATGCTGCTATAGATATTTTTGTATGGAAGGGTCTGTTTTCTCATTTTTATTATCTCTTTGGGATACAGCCCTTGAAGTGGTATTGCTAGAGCAAAGTGTATGCACATTTTTATAGCCCTTTAGCCATAATTCCAACTTGCTTTCCAGAATGGTTGAATCAGTTCACAACTCCACCAACAATACATTAATGTTCTAATTTTCCCATATTTTCTCCAACATTTAACATTTTCCTGTTTTGTCATGTTAGCTAATCCAATAGGTGTTATATGTGGTACCTCAGAGTTGTTTTGATTTGTACATATTTGATTTATAGCATTTATTCATATGATTGTAGATAACTTTAATTTCTTCATCTGAAAATTGCCTGTTCATATCCTTTGACCATTTATCAATTGGAGAATGACTTATATTCTTATAAATTTGACTTAATTCTCTATGCATTTTAGAAATGAAGCCCTTACCAGAAACACTGATTGTAAAAAGTCTTTCCCAGTTTTCTGCTTCCCTCCTCATCTTGGTTGCATTGACTTTGTTTGTGCAGAAACTTTTTAATTTAATGTAATCAAAATTATCCATTTTGCATTTCTTAATGTTCTCTATCTCTTGTTTGGTCATAAATTCTTCTGTTCTCCATAAATCTTACAAGTAAACTATTCTTTGCCTTCCCAGTTTATTTACAGTATCAGACTTTATATCTAAATCATGTATCCATTTTGATTTATTTTGGCATATGGTGTAAGATATTAGTCTATGCCCAGTTTCTGCCAAACTATTTTCCTGTTTTCCCAACAGATTTTGTCAAATAGTGAGTTCCTATCCTAGAAGCTGGGGTTTGGGGGTTTATCAAACAGTAAATTACATTTAGTCATTGACACATTTAGTCAATGTGCCTTGTGTACCTAACCTATTCCACTGATCCACCACTCTGTTTCTTAGCTAGTACTGAGTAGTTTTGATGAATGCTGCTTTTTAATACAATTTAAGATCTGGTATGGCTAGACCACCTTCCCTAGCATTTCTTTTCATTAGTTTCCTTGATATTCTGCATCTTTTGTTCTTCCAGATGAATCTTGTTATTATTTTTTTCTGGATCTATAAATAATTTTGGTAGTTGATTGGTATGGCACTGAATAAGTAAATTAATTTAGGTAGAATTGTCATTTTTATCATATTAGCTTAGCCTACCTATGAGCAACTGATGGTTTTTCCAATCATTTAGATCTGACTTTATTTGTGTGAAATGTGTTTTGTAGTTGTGTTCATATAGTTCCTGGGTTTGTTTTGGCAGGTACACTTCTAAATATTTTATAACAAAGACAGTAACTTTAAATGGAATTTCTCTTTTTGTCTCTTGCTAGTGGGCAATATATAGTACTACATAGAAATGCTAATGATTAATGAGGGTTCATTTTATATCCTGCAACTTTGCTAAAGTTGTTTATTATTTCACATAGTTGTTTTTTTTTACTTGATTCTCTAGGATTCTTTAAATATATCATCATATAGTCTGTAAAGAGTGATAGCTTAGTTTCTTCTTTGCCTATTCTAATTCCTTTAATCTCTTTTTCTTCTCTTATTGCTAAAGCTAACATTTCTAGTACCCTATTGAATAACAGTGGTGATAATAGACATCCTTGTTTCGCCCTTGATCATATTGGAAATGTTTCTAGCTTATCCCCATAACATATACCGCTTGCTTATGGTTTTAGATAGATGCTATTTATTATTTTAAGGAAGACTTGATTTATTCCTATGGTTTCTAGTGTTTTCAATAGCAATGGGTGTTATGTTTTGTCAAAAGCTTTTTCTGCATCTATTGAGATAATCATATGGTTTCTGTTGGTTATGTTGTTGATATGATAAATTATGCTGATAGTTTTCCTAACAGTGAACCAGCTCTGCATTCCTGGTATAAATCCTACCTGGTCATAGTGTATTATTCTCATGATAAATTGCTGCAGTCCTTTTGCTAATATTTTATTTACAATTTTTTGCATCTATATTAATTTGGGAAATTGGTCTATAATTTTCTTTTTCTGTTTTGAATCTTCTCAGTTTAGGTTTCAGTACCCTATTTGTATCATAAAAAGAATTTGGTGGAACAACTTCTTCACCTATTTTCCCAAATAGTCTATCTACTATTGGAATTAATTGTTCTTTAAGTGTTTGATAGAATTCACCTTTAAATGCATCTGGCCTTGGAATTTTTTTTTTCCTAGGGAGTTTATTGATACCTTGTTCAATTTCTTTTTCTGAGATTGGGTTAAGTATTTTATGTCTGTTGTAAATCTGGGCAATTTATATTTTTAAATATTTATCCATTTCATTAAGATTGTCAAATGTATTGGCATAAAGTTTTGTAAAATAATTCTTAATTATTGTTTTAATTTCCTTTTCATTGGTAGCGAATTCATCCTTTTAATTTTTGATACTGGTAATTTGGTTTTCTTCTTTCTTTTTTTTTAAATCAAATTAACCAAAGGTTTTTCTATTTTCTTTTTTTTTCATAAAATGAGCTCTTAGTTTTATTTATTAGTTCAATAGTTTTCTTAATTTCAGTTTTATAAATCTCTCCTTGTGGTTTTCAGTATTTCTAATTTGGTATTTAATTGAGGATTTTCAATTTGTTCTTTTTCTAGCTTTTTCAGTTGCATACCCGATCATTTTTATTCATGTAAGCATTTAGAGATATAAAACTTCCCCTAAGAACTGATTTCACTGCATGGCATAAGTTCTTGTATGTTGTCTCATTATTGTCACTCTCTTGGATGAAGCTATTGATTGTTTCTATGATTAGTTGTTTGATCTACTCATTCTTTAGGATTAGATTATTTAGCTTCCAATTAATTTTTCGTCTATCTTTCATGTAATTTTATTGCATCATGGTTTGAATAGGATGCATTTAATGCTTCTGCCTTTCTGCATTGGATTGTGAGGTTTTTATGCTCTAGTACATGGTCAGTTTTTCTGTAGGTACCATGTACCACTGAGAAAAAGGTATATTCTTTCTATCCCCATTCATTTTTCTCCGGAGGTCTATCATACCTATCTTTTCTAATGTTCTATTCAACTCCTTAACTTCTTTCTTGTTTATTTTGTAGTTAGATTTATCTATTTCAGAGAGGGGTAGGTTGAGGTCCCCCACTTGTATAGTTTTGCTCTTTATTTCTTCCTGTAGCTCCCTTAACTGCTACTCCAAGTATTTTTGGATGCTATACCACTTGGTGCATATATATTTAGTAATGATATTACTTTATTGTCTATGGTGCCTTTTAGTAGGATATAGTTTCCTTCCTTATATCTTTTAATTAGATCTATTTTTGCTTTTGCTTTGTCTGAGATCAGGATTGCTACTCCTGAAGCATACTAAATTCTACTCTAGCCTTTTACCTTTGCCCTGCTCACTCCTTTTCTGTTCCACTGTTGCCAAACATGTGTTGACTTAACTTTCCCTCCAAATAAGGAATGAATTGTTCCTTCTCAGAGAAGCACTCTAATCTATTGACATTAAGTCTTCTGGTAGTCATCTTTCCTGGGGGCCACCACTTTTGTTGAACTCAAATATTTAGCTTGGAGAAGATAAGTCTATGATCAGTTCGGCACTGTCCACCACACCGTTGCCTTCATTACTCTCCCATCCTGTCTGAATCTTCTCCTTACAATCAATGTATCCCTCTGTTTCAAATATGTTTCTTGTAAATAACATATTGTAGGACTATATCTTTTAATCCATTCTACTATCTGCTTCCATTTTATGGGAGAATTCATCCCATTAACATTCACAATTATGACCATTTTGTGTTTCTTTTGAGCTACTTCAACTCTTCGTTCCTCATAGAGTACAGTACCTCCTTTGATGTGGGCACACCATGCTGGGCAATGCTGTGCCAATGTCTCCATGTCACGCAATCAATTCCAAACTCTTTAAGAAAGACCTTGGGAATGTCCTTGTATTGCTTCTTCTGACCTCCATCTGAGCATTTGCCTTATGTGAATTCTCCATAAAATAATCTTTTAAGCAAGTGTACATTTGGCACAGAACAACGTTACCAGCCCATCAAAGTTGTGTTCTCTGCAGTAGAGTTTGAATGGTTGGCAGATTAGTTCAAGAAAGGACCAGAGTGTCTGATATGTTATCCTGCCAGATGATCTTCAGAATCTTTCTAAGACAATTCAAGTGGAAACAATTCCATTTCCTAGCATGGCAATGGCATACTGTCCAGGTTTCACAAGCATTCAACAGTGAGTTTGGCACAATGGATCTGTTTAACTTCAGTTTGGTAGTCAGTCTAATACCTCTTCTCTCCCACACTTTCCTTTAGGACCTCCTCAAACCCTGAGCTAGCTCTGGCAATGTGTGCATCAACCTCATTATCAGTGTGCACATCCCTGGAAAATATATTGTCAAATTAAGTGAACTTATCACATTATCCAAAACTTCTCCATTTGCTATAACTGATGGTTACATGCATGGATGGTGTGCTGCTGGCTGGTGGAGCGCTGTGCTTTCTTGGTGTTAATTGTTATACCAAAATTAGCACAAGGGCAGAGGAGCATCCATTCTTTGTTCCATCTCAGCTTCAGAGGTTGCATTGAGTGTACCATCATTTGCAAACAAACAAACAAACAAAAAATACTGCACCAACATTCCCTCCACTTTAGTCTTGGCTTGTAGCCTTGTCAGGTTAAATAATTCACCATCAGTATGGTAGCTGACCTTTATGCTATATTTGTCCTCATTGAAGGCATCTGACAACATTGCTGAAAACATCATGTTAAAAAGCATGGCAACAAGCACACAGCCTTGTTTTGTTCCATTAGTTAATGGGAAATTGTAAGACTATCATCCATTATCCAGAACCTGGGCAAGTATGACATCATGAAATTGATGTACAATATTGATGAACTTATCTGGGCAACTAGATTTTGTCATAATTTTCCATAAGCCCTCATGACTCACAGTATCAAAGGCCTTTATCAGATTGACAATTGTGTACAGAACTCTATTCTGCTCCTGGCAATTCTCCAGGAGTTGTCAGCAGCAAACACCATATTGACTATTCTTTGGCTCTTTTTGAAGTCACACTGACTCACAGGTAGGCAACCATCTTCTAGGGGATGGATCAACCTATTAAGGAAGACTCTGGCAAGAATTTTGTCAACCACATGATTGTCACAAGACAATCTATCTTCTTTACTCTTATAGAGATGGACAATGAACGTGTCCTTGAATTCCCAAAGGATAACCTCCTCTTGCCATATAATCCAGAAAATTTCAGTCAACTTTTGTATAACCTTGTAAAGCTTAGCTGGAATAGAATCAGCACCATGTGCTTTGCCACAGGAGAGAGCTTGATGGCATTCAAAACCTCTTCTTCAGTTGGAAATTTGGCTAGAGAGGGATTAACTTCAACTTGAGGTAAATGGTCAATGGCTTTAGCATTGATTGATGCTGGTCTGTTGAGAACCTTATAGAAGTGCTCATCCCATCTCTCCAGGATCATGTCTTTATCACTAATCAATGTGGTTCTATCAACCCTGAGTAGCTGAGATTCACCATACATTTTTGGCCCAAAAATAGCCTTAAGGGCATCGTAAAAGTGTTTTAGATTGGTACTATCAGTACAAAACTGAATTTCATTTGCCTTCTTGGTAAGCCAAGAACTCTGCACCGCTCTAAGTTTCACTTGTACTTTACTTTCGATGGAGTTAAACGCTGCCTTCTTAGAGATGGATGAACTAAAACTGCTGGTAAACCCTGTGGAATTCTCATTTTTCATTTAGCAACTTCTGAATTTCCCTATAATTTTCATCAAACCAGTATTGATGTTTGTGAGTGACCCAGATGAGTAAATGCAGTGCTGTACCCCATGTCCCTGAAAACTGGTCACTCCTTTTCTGTTCCACTGTTGCCAAACATGTGTTGACTTAACTTTCCCTCCAAATAAGGAATGAATTGTTCTTTCTCAGAGAAGCACTCTAATCTATTGACATTAAGTCTTCTGGTAGTCATCTTGCCTGGGGGCCACTTTTGTTGAATGCAAATATTTAGCTTGGAGAAGATAAGTCTATGATCAGTTCAGCACTCTCCACCACACTGTTGCCTTCATCCCTCTCCCATCCTGTCTGACTATTCTCCTTACAATCACATAGTCTATTAAATGCTAATGTTTGCTGTGTGGGTGCATCCACAAAGTTTTATTGTATTTAGGTAAATGGAAGACAGTGTTAGTGATGAGAAAGCCATGAAATGCACAAGTCTTCAGTAGCAACTGACCACTGCTGTTGCTGTTTCCAACTCCATTCCTCCCAAGGAATCCCTGTCAAGTCTGGTGGTCTGAGCCTACTCTTGCACTAGTCACCCAGAATTAAAGACACCTAGAATTTCTAATCATAAGCTTTTGACATATTGATGATGAGTTTCTCCAGGTCTTCAGAAAAATTTCTTTGACCTCATCAGGGTTCATCATGGTGGGAGCATATGCACCGATGATGGTGGCATAGCACTTTCTTGCAAGTGGCAATTGAACTGTCATGAACCTGTAGTTCAATCCTTTTGGTAGACATACAAGAGTGTTGACTAGATTAGTTTTGATTACAAAACCTATGCCAGCTTCACAGTGCTCCCCTTCATTCTGACCACTCTAGAAAAATGTGTATTCAGCTTCAACTTCGCTAAGCTGGCCTTCATTTGCCAGTCTTGTTTCACTCAGGGTTACTATTTGGATGTGATACCTGCTGAGTTTTCTCACAACAAGGGCTCTTCACCTTTCAGGTCTCCTGGATTTTGTGTTGTCCATAAGTGTGTGCATATTCCATATACTTATGGTGAGATAAATCATATTTGCAGAAGTTTTGTAAATTTGTGTGTGTGTGTGTGTGTGTGTGTGTGTGTGTGTGTGTGTGTGTGT
>NW_020944605.1:3096359-3155958 GCF_900497805.2 Vombatus ursinus
TGTGTGTGTGTGTGTGTGTGTGTGTGTGTGTGTGTGTGTGTGTGTGTTTTGACTGCAGGGTGGGATACCTACCTGCCATAGTAAATAGGCTAGGGTTGGGTAAGCAGATAATTTTTAGGGCATCTTTGCTAGCCTCTTCCTCACTTGAGGAGGTGAGCAGTGTGGTCCTTGAAAAACTACTCAGACACCCAAGGGGCTGCCAAATCCCATTGTTGTTTCCATTGAGAAGATGACTGTAGGGCCTGCATATGCAGGGTTATGACTACAGATCCCAGTGTATCCATGCCTGCTGCTTCATCACTTGTCTGTTGCCACAGAACTTTGAGAGGTAAAAATGGTAAAATGGTATGGATGATGTCTTTTGCTTTGGACAGAAGTAGGATTTTAGTGACGAAGAGTTGCATTGACCTCACTCTCTCAGTCATCTTAGTCCAGTGGCAGGACAGAGTCAAGAAGACTGGTGATGGCTCTGGATTGCAATGAATGATGTTGGTATCTTCAATGTCTAATCAAGCTCTGAGCACTCTACAGGGCCTCTACCAGCTTCCTTCATGGTCACTGGAACAAATTGTACTCATCTACCCATTCCACCAGGTTAAATATTTACATGCCTGGGGTAAACACTCCTTGCTTAATCACTAAAGAGTTTGAGACCCCTTGGTCACCCTCAACCTGGTTTAGCCCATCTGACAAAATGATTTGCCAGGGCGTGGCCATTGAGCATGCCACAGCTTCTTGGAGCAACAGGTGAGAGTTAGGTGGATCAGGTAGATCCTAAAGGTGGAAAGAAGTACTGAGAAGAACTCAGCAGATCTCAGACCAGAGCTACTAGTCTTCCCTGAACACATCTTACAGCTCTGTGTACTGGTGATGCAACAAAGTCCTTCCCCTAGTGCCAGCAAATGAAACCCTATAATCTCCTTCTGACCAGTGTTCCCACTCCCATACTGTCTGTTGGCTGAGAGCTCTAGAAGCCATCCCTGTGGTGCTGATGCAGTTGCCCTCACTTCCTTGCTACTGGTGTGCTGGGGTGTGACCTGAGCTTGAGTAACCTGGGTTGTACTATGCTACATTTTCAGCACAGTGTGATAGACCTTTCCTCTTGACCTTCTAAGTTGTCTTGGGCTGGAAAAGTGTTTTGTTCAGTCCTTTTGTGGGTTTTATCACACCAGAATTTATTTAGAGACATTGTTTAAAATTGTTTTAGGGGAATTTGGGAGAGCTCAGGGAAGTACCTGTCTTTTGTCCACCATCTTGGCTCTTCTCCTTGACTATATTTTAATAAGATGTTTTACCTTAGTAATACTATCTATTCTGGCTGGGAATAGTGACACAAATTCTGTTGTGCCTTGGTATTGGGCAGGCTTAGGCCAGTAGATCACTTGAGGTCATGAGTTCTGAGTTGTAGTAGAGATAAAGCTGATTGAGAGTCTGCATAAATCTGGTACCAATATGAGAGAAAGGGCATCAGACTGCCTCAGGAGGGGCAAACAATCAGGGAATAGCTTCTGTGTGGATCAGCAATGGGATGTCGCTGCTGCTTCCAGTCTGAGAAATCTCAGGAGACCCAGTTTTAAAACACACAAACAAAACATAAACATTACTTT
This sequence comes from Vombatus ursinus, assembly GCF_900497805.2. Lineage (NCBI taxonomy): Eukaryota > Metazoa > Chordata > Mammalia > Diprotodontia > Vombatidae > Vombatus > Vombatus ursinus. The sequence continues at coordinate 3,097,967 of NW_020944605.1, forward strand.
GATGCTGTTGTTGTTGTTGTTGTTGAGTGCTGTCCAACTCTTTGTGACCTGATTTGGAGTTTTTCTTGTAAAAGATATTGGAGACATTTGCCATTTCCTTTTCCATCCCATTTTATAGATGAGAAACTGAGACAAACACGGTTAAATGACTCATCCAGGTTCACACAGCTAGTATGTGTTTGAGGCCAGATTTGAACTCAGGAAGATCAGTCTTCCTGACTCCAAGCCCAACACTCTGTCCACTGTGTCACCTTATACTAATGAAGGGACCATAAATTCCACCAGACTGCCAAAGGGGTCTATGACACTTACAAAAGTTTAAGGACCAGTTCTAGTTGAACTGGTATACTCTCCCAAATTACAGTTAAGGCAACGGAAGATTAGGTAAAGTAAATGACTTGTCCAAGGTTACATAGCTATGTATCAGCATGAATAGCACTCAAAATTAAATTTGAATACCTTGGGCTTCTTCCACAACTCAATATTACCTCCTGAGTTGTCCCCAAACTTGTATATAGACAGCGTACTTTCAAAGAAGTCTTAATATAATAATGAAAATTATGAAATACTCTAACATATCATATAATCATTATAACATAAAATAAGACAAAATAACAACATAGCTGCACAATATAATACAAATTTAAATTTTGTCTGTTTTGTAATTATATTTTTTGGCTAGGCAATGGGGGTAAATGACTTGCCCAGGGTCACATAACTAGTAAGTGTCAAGTGTCTGAGGCCAGATTTGAACTCAGGTCCTCCTGACTACAGGGCCTGTGTGTTTTGTAATTATTTTAAAATTATTTGATTGTTTTATAAGAATTTAATAATAATTATAACCCTAACCCAAAACTCCTTATGATATCTCCTTGATAATTAGTACAACATTTTAAAATAAGCATAGATGTGTCTTGATCTTGATATGGAAAGAAAAGAGGAAATTCAAAATATATACCACACCAAGAAGAAATCCTTGACTAAAAACTTCATTTGAACAGAATTCTCCTTATTTGTGATTCCTTGTTCAAAGTGGCATTATTTACAGATCACTTCAGAATGATCAAAATAATTTTATGACATCTAATTCTTCAGTATGTTTTAATTTTAAAATGGGTCACAATACTAAACTCAATCCCATTCTGCCATGGTCCAAAGTACAAATGAATGCTTAGCAACTGATATGGTAACATTTGAAAAGTGAATAAAAATCCCTATGAAACAAAATATTCAAAGAGTTTCCATTGAAAAATTGCTTTAAGGTATGCAAATGACTTGACACACAATATCTCATTGCTATTCACAAAAACTTAGGGGGGTGGGGTACTCCATTGTCAAACATGCCAAAGATAGTAAGTGACTTGTTCAGGATCACACAGTTAATAAGTGAGGTAGGTGTTGAACCCAAGCCTTTTTAACTCTAAGCCCATCACTCTATCCTCTGCCCTCTGATGCTCTAGACACAATTGGACACTGAGTGGTTTGTTTTATAATCATCTGACCTTCTCTTATAACACCCTTTTATAGCATATGTCCAATGACTTTATGTTCTCTTCATCAGTCATCAAATTTTTTTTTCAGATGCCAACCAGGGAGACTTAGATTTACAGTAAGGTAAAAATAATTATCCCCCTTTTCAGGAATTTGCATTTCAGTAATGATAATTTGATACAATGGAATGGAACTCTAGAGGGAACATTTGAGGCATCAGAGAGATTTTAGTACTATACATTGGTTTGGTAGGGCCTTCACAATTCCCTCAAATTGTACCAAGAACTTAGTCTGATGTGGTATAAGTTTGTCTCTGCTAATTAATCAAAATAAACTCCTGGAGTCACAATTCACTTTTTTTTGAAAGTCAATTGTATTTAGCAAAAATTCAATGATTAGGTTAGGTATATAATTTACATTATTAGAGGGAAAATCAATATTTCCATGAAATAGAGACTGATTACAACAATAAGAATTCTCTTTAAAAGTGAAGATTCTGAGCAATAATGAATATTTTATGTAGTTTCAAAAAGATGAATTATGAATTTACAAAAATAGCTGTATCTAAGTAGACAGAGAAAAGATAAAGTGACTATGAAACCTTAAAATTGCACTTTGTGATTGCCAAAGAATTTGGAGATTCAAGGTCTAATTTCATGATTCTTCCTGGAAGGATTCTATGCCTACTCCATTCTGGACAGTGGGAAGAAAATTAACTTTCTAATACTACAGAATTTCTAATACTACTAACTTTACAATACTTAACCACATTTCCATAGACTCTTGCCAGCACCATCAAATAGAATCTTTTTGTTTGGATTGCTCTATCAGCACAAGTGAAAAAGATTGAAAGATTCCTTGGTAGACAAGATCAGTACTTGAATGTAAAATCTGCCTAAATAACATAGTACCTATACACATAGAGCTTACTACAGGCACAAAACAAGTGGGAGTAAATGTCTATTTTGACTTTTTCCTTCATGACTTAATTACTTGATTCTGGTTCTTGTTTTTGTCCCAGGGAATACCTTTATCTGACTATATGATTCAAATGCTTACCACCTTTGTAGGTGAGCCTCCAATTATGATCTATGAAAAGATATTCTTTTATTTAGTTGGTAATAACCATCCAGTCCAGCACTCAGCAATATTTCTCTCTTTTTATTTAAAATATATATTATATTTCCATTCTATATTCATTGATTATATTTAGTAGATACCTACTATGTGTGGAGATGCTGTTCTACATGCTCTGGTAGCTAGAATTGAGTAAGATAGAGCCCTTCCTAGCTAGGGGTTTCAATTGGAGTAAAGAACATGTAGACATCTTAAACTCAAAATTTCTAAAACTGAACTCATTTTCCCCCCCTCCCCGTCAAAAAACTTTCCTCTTCCATACTTCCTAATTTCTGTTGATAGCACAACCATATTCCTTGTAACCTATTCTCTCTCACCTCTCCCCATATCCAATCTGTTGCCAATGTCAGTCAATTCTACTTTTGCAACAACTCCCATTTGAGCCTCATTCATTTGGCCACCACTCTGGTCCATAATCTTAATCCTGGACTATTGCAATAAGTTGCTTTTAGTTCTCTCTGCTTCAAGTTTCTTCTTACTCCCCTTTATTCTTCATGTATTTGCCAAAGTGACTATCCTAAAATGTAAAACATGTTGCTTCACCCCTGCCCACTCAATAAACTACAATGGCTCCCTATTACCTCAAAGAACAGATAAAAACCTCTGTTTGCCTTTTTAAACCCTTCAAAGTGGGGCAGAGGCAAGATGGCAGAGTAAAAACAGTGACTTGCTTGAGCTCTCCCTCAAACCCTTCCAAATACCTGTAAAAATTGCTCTAAACAAATTCTAAATCAGGAGAACCCACAAAAAGACAGAGTGAAACAAATTTCCAGCCCAAGACAACCTGGATAGTTGATTGGAAAGGTATATCACACCAGGCTGGCAGAAGAATGCAGTTCAGCATGGGCCCCCAGGCAAAACAGGCCTCAGCAAACCTGGAGCAGCCCTCAGTAGACTGAATCATGGACAGCTGCGACAGTTTGCTGACTTCTCAACCCAGGAATGACAAACACAACTTAGAAGGTTAGTAGGAAAAATCTGTGACTGCAGTGAGAGAGAAGCTTGGTACCAGTCCCAGTTCCTGCTTGTGGCCCTGGGACAGGGGCTGCTTTCAGAGCTTGGCCCACAGACTGAGGAGGAATAGAGTGGCTGATCAGAGCGGGGTTGCAAGGATCTCTTTGTTGGTGCAGGATTCTCTTGCTTTGCCCCTGCTTGGATCTAGGTCACAGTTCTGGATAGTGGTTCTGGGATGAGGAGGAGTGCTGGAGAGGTGGAGCTTGTAGTGGTGGTGGAGAGGAATTCCTCCTCATAGTTCCAAGGAAGAAAAGAGTGCTTGTGGTCACTCATAGACCAGAACACAGGCCTAGAAAGGAGTAAACACCTTGCTCCTTATCATACCACCTTGAAAGAACTGAAAATTTACAGATCCCCAGAAGTATTTCTGAAAACAGCTCCACAAAACCCCTGAAGCGTGGGACACTACATTCTCCACACTAGAAGCAGACCCCTACCTTAACAAAGAGTTTACAACTCAAGTAATTGGTTGGGATCATAAACAAACTGCACAAAAAAGTCAGACCATTGAATCTTTCTTTGGTGACAAAGAAGATCAAAACATACAACCAGAAGAAGACAACAAAGTCAAAGCTCTTACATCCAAAGCCTCCAAGAAAAATATGAATTGATCCCAGGCCATGGAAGAACTCAAAAAAGGATTTTGAGAAGCAAGTAAGAGAAGTAGAGGAAAAACTGGGAAGAGAAATGAGAGTAATGCAAAAAAATCATGAAAAACAAGTCAATAGCTTGCAAAAGGAGACCCAAAAAAATACTGAAGAAAATGCCATCTTAAAAATAGCTTAACCCAAATGCCAAAAGAGGTCCAAAAAACCAATGAGGAGAAGAATGCCGTAAAAAGCAAAATTGACCAAATGCAAAAGGATGTCCAAATGCTTACTGAAGAAAATACTTCCTTAAATATTAGAGTGAAGGAAATGGAAGCTCATGAATTTATGAGAAATCAAGACACTGTAAAACAAAACCAAAGAATGAAAAAATAGAAGAGAATGTTAAATATTTCATTGGAAAAACAACTAGCCTAGAAAATAGATCCCTAGAAAATAGGAAGAATTTAAAAATTATTAGACTATCTGAAAACCATGTTCAAAAAAAGAGCCTAGACATCATTTTTCAAGAAATTATCAAGGAAAACTGCCCTGATATTTTAGAACCAGCGGGCAAAATAGAAATGGAAAGAATCCATCAATAACCTCCTGAAATAATTCCTCAAAGGAAAACTCCTAGGAATTTTGTAGCCAAATTCCAGAGTTCCCATGTCAAGGAGAAACTATTGCAAGCAGCCAGAAAGAATCAATTCAAGTATTGTGGAAACACAATCAGGACGACACAAGATTTAGTAGCTTCCACATTGAGGGACCTCAGGGCTTGGAATATAATATTCTGGAGGTCAAAGGAGACAGGATTACAACAAAGAATCACCTACCAAGCAAAACTGAGTATTATAATCCCTCAGGGAAAAATGGACATTTAGTGAAATAGAGGACTTTCAAGCATTATTGATGAAGAGACCAGAGCTGAATAGAAAATTTGACGTTCAAGTACAAGACTAAATAAAATATGAAGAGGTAAACAGGAAAGAGAAATCATAAGGGACTTATTAAGGTTAAAATGTTCCTGCATGGAAAGATGATATTGGTAACTCATGAGACCTTTGTCAGTATTTTGGTAGTTGGAGGGAAAAAATTATATCTATGTATATAGATAGATAGACAGATAAATAGAGGGCACAGGGTGAGTTGAAGATGAAGGGCTGATATCTAGAGAATAAAATTAAGTGGTAAGAGAGGATTATATTGGGAGAAGGAGAAGGGGAGAGGTAGAATGGGGTAAATTATCTCACATAAAACAGACAAGAAAAGCCTTTTACAGTGGAGGGGAAGTGAGGGAAGGTGAGAGGGAATGAGTGAATCTTATTCTCATCAGATTTGTCTTAAGGAGGGAATAACATACACGCTCAATTGGGTGTGGAAATCTGTCTTACCCTACAGGAAAATAGGAGGGGAAGGGGACAAGAGAGCAGGGAGATGATAGAGGGAAGGACAGATTGGGGGAGGGGGTAATCAGAAGCAAACACTTCTAAGGAGGGACAAGGTCAAAATAGAGAATAGAATAAATAGGGGGCAGGATAGGATTAGGGGAAATATAGTTAGTTTTTCACAACGACTACTATGGAAGTGTTTTGCATGACTACATATGTATAACCTGTATCGAGTTGCTTGCCTTCTTAATGAGAGTGGCTGGGGAGGGAGGAAGGGAGAAAATTTGGACCCCAAAGTTTTAAAGACAAATGTTAAAAAAAATTTTTTTCGCATGCAGCTGGGACATAAGATATACAGACAATGAGGTGTAGAAATCTATCCTGCCCTACAGGAAAATTGAAAGGGAAGGGGATAAGAGAAGGGGGGAGAGATAGAAGGGAGGGCAGATTAGGGGAAAGGGTATTCAGAATGCATACCACCTTGAGGTGGGGGGAGGGACTAGATGGGAAGAAAATTTGGAACTCAAAATATTGGAAAATGAATGTTGAAAACTAAAAGTAAATAAATTAATAAAAATAGACAACTGAGAAAAAAAATCCTCCCCCCCCCCAAAAAAACTTCAAAACAGTCTCTTTTAACCTTTTCAATCTTCTAACACTTTATTTCCCTTGATTTACTCTATGATCTTGTATATACTGGCTTCTTTGTTGTCCCTCACACAAGATAACCCATCCCTTGACTCCTTTCATTTTCATTGATTTTCTCCTATTCTCTCCTTTTTTGTTTCCTTTATTGTTCAGTTATTTTAATCTTATTTCACTCTTTGTGAGCCCGTTTGTAGTTTTCTTGGCAAAGGTAATGAAATGGTTTGTTGTTTCCTTCTCCAGCTCATTTTACACATCAGGAAACAGAGGCAAACAATGACTTGCCCAGTGTTACACAGTTAGTAAGTATTTGAGACTAAATTTGAACCCAGAAAGATGTGTCTTCCTTACCCCAGGCCCAGATCTCTATCCTCTGTGCCACCTAGTGTTTCCTTTAAATCTCAGCTAAAATCTCACATTCTGCTTAAAGACTTTCTCAGTGCATCTTAATGTAAGTGCCTTTCCTCTGATAACTATGCCTCCAAATTGTCCTATATGCATTTTGGTTTTACATAGTTTTCATTCTTTCTCTCTCATCATACTGTGATCTCCATGTGTAGAGGAATTGTTTTTATTTTTCTTTGTATCCCCAGTATTTAGCACAGTGCTTGATACATGACAAGTGTTTAATAAATGCTTGAAGATTGACTAAATAGGATTTCTGTAGGCTGAGATATTGATTGATCTATACTTATGTTAGACCTCACTGAATGAGATGGGCAAAGACAGTCCAGGGTTGATGTGACTAAAGACATTACTGATTGAGTTTGTTTCAGTCATTTATATATATTTCAATTTGATTTAGGTACCTACTTTTTGTGAAACTTTATATTCTGTTGAAGATATAGCTCTCCTATTAGAATGTAAGTGAGTTCCTTAAAGGAAGGGAATCATGAAAGATGTCTGTATATGCATACACGTATACATATACATACATGTATGCATATATACATACATACCTACACACACATATATACAATGCAAGGTCCAATGTGTGATAAATGCTATAGCTAACAAAGTATTTACTTCAGCTGTGAGCATCTGGTGGGGGAAGGTTTCTAGGGAATGTGATATTTAAGTTATTTTCAAAGGAAAGATAGTTAGCTAGATAGCTAGATAGCCAAATGATTTTGTAGGCAATTACTAAATGACAGGCCCTATGGGAAGCACTATCCATACAAATGTAAGCATGTAGATAGTCTTTTCCTTTAAGGAGCTTCAATTCTAATGGGAGAAGATGGCACCTCAAGAGGGACTAGAAGGTGGGGCCTATTCACATGGAAGCAGGGCTTAGAGAGAATTAGGAAGTGATGTCTAGGGCTCGATTCAGGAAAGATTACGTGAAAACCCCCAATCAGAACTATATTGTTAAAAGCTATTTATACTCAAATTATCACATGCCCAGTAAGACAGAGAGAAGTTAATCAGATGCAGTCTCCATTTAGTGAGAACTTTGGGAGTTTAAGGGATATAGACAAAGATTAGAGTCTGAATGGGCATAGATGAAAACAATCAAAGAAACAGATAAACACTTTTAGGCAAAAGGAACAACACAAACAAAGGGAAACATGAGAATGTTCACTCTGACTGGAGTGAAGATTACATGCTTAATAAGCAGGGTCACCTAAGGGCAGAAAGATAGGTTGAGGCCCAATGGTTGAGGGCTTTGACTACCAAGCTTAGGTGTTTGAAATTTATTCTGCAGGTTGTGGTCAGCCATCAAAGATATTTGAACATACTGCTGTCATAATAATCTCTTATGTATAACTCTGTCTAGTCATACAGGCACTGAAAAGTGGTTGCGTTGTAACTTGGCAAATTGGGAAAGCATACTGGTGAACTTGAGTCAATTGTCTCATGTGGCTTGAAGTTCATTTTGCTTTTGAAATGTGATCATGTAATAGAGACTCAACCATCCTGGAAAAAATTGTGTGTATGGACATCTGATGCCAAAATGAAGAGACCAACAAACATATTTTGAATGTATGTATACATGCATATATACATACATGTATACTATTTTAAAAAGACAAAATAGCCATGCTAAAACAGTTTTAAAAGACTTAAATAAGAAAGGGAGAAGATTTTTTTTTCTGAACTAACCTTCAATTAACCAGGATATATCCATGGCCCCATACTATCTTATGCAATAGCTCTTGCTGCTGTATCCTCTGGATGACCTGAACCAGTCATCTTTGGATTGGTGAGAGTCCACCGACAGTGTTCCACCCTGGCCATCTTCCTACCATTCACTCTACATTCCACTTCTCCATTTCTTGCTCTAGGGGTAGTATTTAAATCAACATTATCATGTCATTAGACTATCCTATGGCTTCAGACACCATCAGTGAAAGCATTTTTCATCTAAGTCCTTCAGAGTTGTCTTGTATCATGTATTGCTGAAAATAGCTAAATCATTCAAAGCTATCATCTTAGAATGTTACTGTTACTTTGTATACAGTAAATTTTACTTTGCATCAGCCCATACAAATCTTTCCGGGTCTTTCTGAGAGCTTACAGTACAATATCCTGTGCCTTCTCAGACCAAAAGATGCTTCTTTAGTCCCCTCTATTCTTTATGTATTGTCTCCCCCATTAAAATGTTACCGCCTAGATGGCAGAGACTATCTCTCTTTTTGTATGTGTCCCTAACAGTGCCTGGAACATATTAAGAACCTAATAAACACTTTTTCATTCATTCTTTATTTATTCTTCCATTCAATACCACATTCAATTTTATCCTGTATTTTTTTGTAAACCTCACTTCTCTGAAGTCCATACAATGTCTTTACTGCTAACTTCTACTTGTTTTCATATGCACAATTTCAGCAGGACCCTCTTTCTCAATGACTACCATGTGAATCATAACAACTACTATCATTCTCAGTAGCTTAAATCTTGATAGGGAAGGATATTGACACTTAATACCAATGTGACATTGCCCAATTCCCTTAGCTTTCCTGGGCCTCAGTTTCCTCATTAATAAAGTAAAGAGACTGAGTTAGATAGCCTCTGACATTCTTTTTTTAAATGTATTTTTATTTAGCATTTTATTTTTCCCTAGTTACATGTAAAAACAATCTCCAACATTCCTTTTTAAAACTTTGAGTTCCAAATTCTCTTTCCTCCTCCCTCCCCACCCCTGCCCTCATTGAGAAGGCAAGCAATTCAATGCCGACTATACGTATGTAGTCATGCAAAACATATCCAAGACAGTCATGTTGTGAAAGAAAATGGACAAAAAATCTCAAAAAACATAAAGGAAAGTTTAAAAAAGCATGCTTCAATCTGTATTCAGACACCATCAGCGAAAGCATTTTTCATCTAAGTCCTTCAGAGTTGTCTTGTATCATTGTATTGCTGAAAATAGCTAAATCATTCATAGCTATCATCTTAGAATGTTACTGTTACTTTGTATACAGTAAATTTTACTTTGCATCAGCCCATACAAATCTTTCCAGGTCTTTCTGAGAGCTTACAGTACAATAGTTTTCCATCATAATCACATACCACAACTTGTTTAGCCATTACCCAGTTGATGGACATCCCTTAATTTCTAATTCAATGCCACCACAAAAAGAGCTAGTACAAATATATATTTTATATGTAGGTCTTTTTTCCATTTTTTTATGATCTTTTTGGGATACAGATGTAGTAGTAGTGCACAGTTTGATTGCCCTTCGGGCGTAGTTCCAGATTGCTCTCCAGAATTGTTGGATCAGTTCACAACTCCGCCAAAAATGCATTAGTGGCCCAATTTTCCTGCATCTTCTCCAACATTTATCATTTTCCTTTTCTATAATATTAGCCAATATGATAGGTATGATATGGTACCTCAGAGTTGTTTTAATATGCATTTCTCTAATCAATAGTGATTTAGAGCATTTTTTCATAGAACTATAGACATCTTTAGTTTCTTCACTGAAAACTACTTGTTCGTATCTTTTGACCATTTATCAATTAAGAAATGACTTGTATTCTTATAAATTTTACTCAGTTTTCAATATATTTGAGCAATCAGGACTTTATAAGAAACAGTTGCTGTAAAAATTGTTTCCCATCTTTCTTCTTTCCTTCTAATCATGGTTGAGTTGGTTTTGTTTGTGCAAAACTTTTTTTTAATTTAATGTAATAAAAATGTCCATTTTGCATTTCATAATGTTCTGTGTCTCTTGTTTGGTCATACATTCTTCCCTTCTCCATAGATCTGACAAGTAAACTATTCCTTGCTATCCTAATTTGCTTATGGTGTCACCCTTTATGTCTAAAGCATGCACCCATTTTGACTTTATCTTGGTATATGGTGTGAAATGTTGGTCGATGCCTAGTCTCTGCCATGCTCTTTCCCAGTTTTCCCAGTAGTTTTTTTTTAACAAAAACTTAGATCTTATCTCAGAAACTGGAGTCTTTTGGTTTATCAAACAGTAGATTACTATAGCCATTTACTATGTTTTGTGTACCTAATCTATTCCACTGATCAACCACTCTATTTCTTAGCCAATACAAAATCTTTTTGATGACTGCCACTTTTTTTTTTTTTTAGCTTGAAAGTCTTGGACTTTATTGTAATACATTAAAGAGGTACTATAGCCCATAGGCTAAGAAAGAAAGACAATGTTAGTTGTTCTTAGGCTGAATGAAGAAAAGAAGATGCAGGCTGCTTGGGACCAGGTGGGAGCAGGGGAATTTCCAAAGTGAAAAGTAGTTAAAGGGCTGAATCTCAGGATTATGTCAGGAAAGGTACCAGAAGTTGGGATAGCCAGCAGTTCCACTGATGCTTCCTTTCCCCTACATCTAAGAGACACTAGGCCTCAGGTGAAGGAGTGTCCATTTTGATCTTGTACATCCTCATAATTGGGCCCCTCTACTTCACCATACTGGTCCATCACTGGGGTCATACTGGAAGGTGTTCTTTCATCCTGGGCTTTAGGCACATTCACATATTCACAGCTCCCACCCAGAGACATCTCTGTACTCTCTGGGATATTCACTTAATCCTATCCCCACACCATGGAAGATCGACTATCCTTAAGGCCAGGACTGCCCAGGTTAGGTGCTGAGTTTGACAGAGGTGCAGAGCTGCAGTTCGGCAGCCATCTGGTAAAACCTTGAGATAACCTTCATTGTGGAAGTCATCTTCTTTGTCAGCATCCTCAGGTTCAGGGTTGGCATCTCATTGAGAAGTAATCCAGTGTGACAACCCTGGATGTTGTAGAGATCTTGGGATAAGGAGCAGATCTGGCTGGCAGGATACAGTAGATGGCCATGAAACATTAGTGTAGGTTGTTATTTGCCCTTCATTTTTGAAAAGGACCATGACATCAGGAAGGTGATGCCATGACTTGCAAGTAAACTGGATTTAAGTGAGGGAGGGCGGTACAAAGTTACCAGCCTCACTTTCTCCCCCAGAGCAATCCGGGTCCAGATATGGATCAGGACAACTGGAAATGGCCCATATTGCCATTTTATAATATAGTTTTACACCTGGTATGGCTAGGCCACCTTCCTTTGCTTATTTTTTTCATTAATTCCTTTAATATTCTTGACCTTTTGTTCTTCCAGATGAATTTTGTTATTATTTTTTTCTAGCTCTATAAAATATTTTTGGTATTTTGATTAGTATGACATTGAATAAATAAATTTAGGTAGAATTGTCATTTTTATTTTATTACCTCAGCCTACCATGAGCAATTGATATATTTCCAATTATTTACATCTGACTTTATTTGTGTAAAGAATGTTTTGTAATTGTGTTCATATACTTCCTGGGTTTGTCTTGGCAAGTAGACTCCCATATATGTTATATTGCCTAGAGTTATTTAAAATGGAATTTCTCTTTCTATCTCTTGTTGCTGGTCTTTTGTTGGTAGCATATAGAAAAGCTGATGCTTTATGTGGATTTATTTTATATTCTATAACTTTGCTAAAGTTGTTAATTACTTCAAGTAATTTTTTATTGATACTCTAAATATAACATATCATCTCCCAAGAATAATAGTATTGTTTTGTCATTGCCTAGTCTAATTCCTTTGATGTCTTTTTTCTTCTCTTATTGCTAATGCTAACATTTTTAGTACAAAACTGAGTAATAGTAGTAATAATGGGCATCCTTGTTTCACCCTGATCTCATTGGGAAAGATTCTAGCTTATCTCCATTACATATAGTGCTTGCTGATGATTTTAGATAGATACTGCTTATCATTTTAAGGAAAACTCCCTTTGTTCTTATGTTCTCTAGTGTTTTTCATAGGAATGGGTTCTGTATTTTATTAAAAGCTTTTTCTGCATCTAGTGAGATAATTGTATGATTTCTGTTGTTTTTGTTTTTGATAAGTTCAATTATGCTAATAGTTTTCTTAATATTGAACCAATCTTACATTCCCAGTATAAATCCCACCTGGTCATAGTATATTATCCTCATGATAAATTGCTGTATTTTTTGCTATTATTTTATTTAAAATTTTTATTTAAAATTTTTGTGTCAATATTCATTAGGGAAATTAGTCTATAATTTTCTTTCTCTGTTTTAGCTCTTTCTGGTTTATGATTATTATACAAATAATCATATTTGTATAATAGAAGGAAATTGGTAGAACTCCACCTGTTTTTCCAAATAGTTTTTATAGTATTGAAATTAATTGTTCTTCAAATGTTTGGTAGAATTCACTTGTAAATCCATTTGTCCCTGGAAATTTTTTTCTTAGGCAACTCAATGGCTTGTTCAATTACTTTTTTTCTAATATGGGGCTATTTAAATATTTCATTTCTTCTTCTGTTAATCTGGGTGGTTTATATTTCTATAAATATTCATCTATTTCAATTAAGATTTGTTGGCATACAGTTGGGCAAAATAGCTCCCAGTTATTGTTTTAATTTCCTCTTCATTGGTGGTGAATTCACACTATGCATTTTTTGATACTGGTAATTTGGTTTTCTTTTTTTTTTTTTTTTTAAATCAAATTAACCAAAGGTGTATTTCACTGTTTTTCTTTAAAACCAATTCTCAGTTTAATTATTAGTTCAATTTTTTTACTTTAAATTTTATTAATCTCTCCTTTAATTATCAAATTTCTAATTTTGTATTTAATTGGGGATTTTTAATTTGTTCTTTTTTTAAGCTTTTTTAGTTGCATGTCCAATTCATTGATCTCCTCTTCCTCTATTTTATTCATATAAGTATTTAGAGATATAAAATTTCCCCTAAGTTCTACTTTGACTGCATCTCATAAATTTTGGTATGTTACCTCATTGTCATTCTCTTTGGTGAAATTACTAATTACTTTCATAATGTGTTGTTTGAGCTACTCATTCTGTAGAATTAGATTGGTTTCCAATTCATTTTTAATCTATATTTCCATGGTTCTTTATTACATGTAATTTTTTTATTGCATCATTATCTGAAAAGGATGCATTTAATGTCTCTGTCTTTCTGCTTTTGATTGTGACATTTTTATACTGCAATACATGGTCACTTTTTCTGTAGGTTCCTTATACCATTGAAAAAAAGGTATATACCTTTCTATTCTCATTCAATTTTCTCTACCGTTCTATCATGTCTAACTTTTCTAAAATTCTATTCACCTTCTTAAGTGTTTTCTTCTTTATTTTGTGGTTAGATTTATCTAGTCCTGAGAGGAGGGAGGTTGAGATACCCCATTATTATAGTGTTGCTGTCTATTTCTTCCTCTGCTTCACTTAACCTCTCCTCTAAGGATGTGGATGCTATACCATTTGTTGTGTGTATGTTTAGTATTGATATTACATCATTGTCTATGGTAGTTTCCTTCCTTGTCTCTTTTGACTAGATCTATTTTTGCTTTTGCTTCATCTGAGATCAGGATTACTACCCCTGCTTTTTTTTTTATACTTCATCTGAAACATAATATATTCTGCTCCAGCCTTTTACCTTTATTCTGTGTGTTTCTCTCTGCTTCAAATGTGTTTTTTGATAAACAACATACTGTAGGATTCTGGTTTTTTATTCATTTTGTTATCTGCTTCCACATAGTTATGATTACTAACTTTGAATTTCCCTCCACTTCTTCCCCTTTTTATACTTTTCTCTCTCTTTCCTGTCTATCCCTCCTCACCAGTGTTTTGCTTCTGACCACTGCTTCCCCCAATTTGGCCTCCCTTCTATCTGCCCCACTCCATTTTCTTTCCCTTTTCCCATCCTGCTTCCCTATCAGGTAAAATAGATTTATCTACCCAACTGACTATGTATGTTACTCCCTTTTGAGCTAAAACCAATGAGAGTAAGGTTCAAACACTGCTCATCCCCTCTCTTCTTTCCCTCTACTGTAATTCATCTTTTATGACCCTTCATGTTATATAATTTACCCCATTCTGGCTTCCCCTTTCCTCTGCTCCTAGTATAATCATTTTTTCTTCCCTTAAATAAAGTTTTTATCATAACATTAAAGTCAACTTGTACCGACACCCTCTAAGTATATATATATATATATGTGTGTGTGTGTATTTTTTTTTCTAATTGCCCCAATAGACATACAGTCCTTAAGAGTTACAAGAACCATCTTCCCATGTAGGAATGTAAACATTTTAACCTTATTGAATACCAGTTTTTTTTTCTTTCCTGTTAACCTTTTTATACTTTTCTTGAGTCTCATATTTAAAGATAAATTTTTTGTTGTTCTTCTCTGGTCTTTTCATCAGTAAAGTTTGAAAGTCCTCTATTTCATTGAATATCCATCTTTTCTCTTAAAAGATTATGCTCAATTTTGCTGGGTATTAGATTCTTCTTTTTTTTTTTTTTAAATCCAAGCTCTTTTACTTTCCAAAGTATCATATTAAAAGTCCTCTAGTCCATTAATGTAGAAACTGCTAAGTCTTGTGTAACCTTAATTACAGTGCCTTGATATTTATTTCTATCTGGCTACTTGCAATATTTTCTTCTTGACCTAATAGTTCTATAATTTGACTACAATATTATTTGGAGTTTTCATTTTGGGAACTCTTTCAGGATGCGATTGGTGGATTCTTTTAATGACTATTTTACCCTCTCAATATATCAGAACAGTTTTCCTTGATAATTTTAAAAATTTATTTATTTTTAGTTTTCAACATTCACTTCCACAAGATTTTGAGTTCCAAATTGTCTCCCCATCTCGTCCCTTCCCCCACCTCAAGATGTCATGCAATCTGAATACCCCTTCCCCTAATCTGCCCTCCTTTCTATCTCCAAACTCCTCTTAACTCCTTCCCCTTCATTTTTCCTGTAGGGCAGTATAGATTTCTATACTCCATTTCCTGTATAAATTATTTCTCAGTTGCATGTGAAATCATATTTTTTTTTAACTTTTGTTTTTAAAACTTTGGGTTCCAAATTTTCTCCCTTCTTCACTCCCCACCCAGCCTCATTGAGAAGGCAAGCCACTCCATACAGGTTATATATGTGAAGTCATGCAAAACATTTCCACAATAGTCATGTTGTGAAAAACTAACTATATTTCCCTTAATCCTATCCCACACCCCCATTTATTCTATCCTCTCTTTTGACCCTGTCTCTCCTTAGAAGGGTTTGCTTCTTATTACCTTCTCCCCAATCTGCCCTCCCCTCTATCACTCCCCTGCTCTCTTGTCCTCTTCTCCCCCTATTTTCCTATAGGGTAAGATAGATTTCCATACCTAATTGAGTGTGTATGTTTTTCCCTTCTTAAGCCAAATCCAACAAGAATAAGATTCATTCATTCCCTCTCCCCTTCCCCCACTTCCCCTCCACTGTAAAAGGCTTTACCTGTCTATTTTATGTGAGATAATTTACCCCATTCTACCTCGCCCTTTTTCCTTCTCCCAGTATAATCTTCTCTCACCCCTTAATTTTATTGTCTAGATATCAGCCCTTCATCTTCAACTCACCCTCTGCCCTCTATCTATCTATCTATCTATCTGTCTGTTTACATACATATAATTATTTCCCTCCAACTACCCTAATACTAACAAAGGTCTCATGAGTTAAAATATTATCTTCCTATGCAGGAATGTAAACAGTTAAATCTTAATAAGTCCCTTATGATTTCTCTTTCCTGTTTATCTCTTCATGTTGCTCTTGAGTCTTGTATTTGAAAGTCAAATTTTCTATTGAGCTCTGGTCTTTTCATCAAGAATGCTTGAAAGTCCTCTATTTCACTGAATTTCCATCTTTCCCCCTGAAGGATTATACTCAGTTTTGGTGGGCAGGTGATTCTTAGTTGTAATCTTATCTTCTTTGACCTCCAGAATATCATATTGCAAGCCCTCTGGTCTCTTAATGTAGAAGCTGCTGAATCTTGTGTTATCCTGATTGTGTTTCCACAATACTTGAATTGTTTCTTTCTGGCTGCCTGCAATATTTTCTCCTTGACCTGGGAACTCTGAAGTTTGGCTACAATATTCCTAGGAGTTTTCATTTGGGCAGGTGATTAGTAGATTCTTTCCATTTGTATTTTGACCTCTGGTTCTAAAATATCAAGGCAGTTTTCCTTGGTAAGTTTTTGAAAGATGATGTCTAGGCTCTTTTTTTGATCATGGCTTTCGGATAGTCCAATAATTTTTAAATTCTCTCTCCTGGATCTATTTTCTAGGTCAATTGTTTTTCCAATGAGATATTCCACATTGTTTTCTAATTTTTCATTCTTTTAGATTTGTTTTTACAGTGTCTTGATTTCTTATAAAGTCACTAGCTTACATTTGCTCCATTCTGATTTTTAAGGAAGTATTTTCTTCAGTGAGCTTTTGGGCTTCCTTTTCCATTTGACTAATTCTGCTTTTTAAGGCATTCTTCTCCTCATTGGCTTTTTAGACCTTTTTGCCATTTGGGTTAGGCTATTTTTAAGGTGGTATTTTCTTCAGTATTTTTTTGGGTCTCCTTTAGCAAGCTGTTGACTTGTTTTTCATGATTTCCCTGCATCACTCTCATTTCTCTTCCCAGTTTTTCCTCTACTTCTCTTATTTGCTTCTCAAAATCCTTTTTGAGCTCTTCCATGGCCTGGGATCAATTCATATTTTTCTTGGAGGCTTTGGATGTAGGAGCTTTGACTTTGTTGTTTTCAGGTTGTATGTTTTGAACTTCTTTGTCACCAAAGAAAGATTCTATGGTCTGGCTTCTTTTGTGCAGTTTGCTCATGATTCCAACCAATTACTTGAGTTATAAACTCTTTGTTAAGGTAGGGATCTGCTTCTAGTGTGGAGAATATACTGTCCCAAGCTTTGGGGGTTTTGTGCAGTCATTTTCAGAGATACTTCTAGGAAATTGTAAGTTTTCAGTTCTTCCAAGTTGGTATGATCAAAGGTGAGGTGTTTACTCCTTTCCTGGCCTGTGCTCTGGTCTATGCACAGGAAACAGCCTAGGGCTGCGTAAGGAGTGGGACTGGGACTGAATTTCTCTCTCACTGCCCTTACAGACCTTTCCTACTGACCTTCTAAGTTGTCTTTGGCATTAGTGGATTGAGAAGTCTGGAAACCACCACAGCTGGCCATGGTTCAGTCCTCTTGGGCCCGCTTCAGTTCTCTGAGGCCTGTTTTGTCTGCGTACCCACACTGAACTGTGTTTCTCCCCAGCCCAGAGTGATAGACCTTTCCAATTAAACATCCAGGTTTCCTTGGGCTGGAAATTTGTTTCACTCTTTCTTTTTGTGGGTTCTGCTGCTTTAGAATTTGTTTAGAGCCATTTTAACAGGTATTTGGATGGGTTTGGGGGAGAGCTTAAGCAAGTCACTGCTCTTACTCTTCCATCTTGGCTCTGCCCCTTTTCTGATAATTTCATGAAAGATGCTGTCCAGGCTTTTTTTTTTTTTTTTTTTTTTAGTTGTGGCTTTCAGGTAGTCCAATAGTCCAATAATTCTTAAATTATCTCTCCCAAAACTATTTACCAGGTCATTTATTATTCCCATGAAGTATTTTACATCTTCTTCCATTTTTTTTCATTCCTTTGATTTTGTTTGACTGATTCTTGATGTCTCATAGAGTCATTAGTTTCTATTTGCCCAATTCTAATTTTTTAGGAATTATTTTTTTCAGTCAGCCTTTGTACCTTCTTTTCCATGTGACCAATTCTACTTTTAAAGTATGTATTTTCTTAGTTAGCTTTTTCACCCCCATTTGACCAGTTCTATTTTTTAAGATTTTTTGTCTTCAGTCAATTTTTGTCCTTCCTTTTCCAAGTTGTTGACTTTTTTTTCATAATTCTCTTGCATAACTCTCATTTCTGTTCCGAATTTTTCTCCTACTTCTCTTTTTTTTAAAAAAAAATCTTTTTGAACTCTTCCAAGAGGACTTTTTGGACTTGAGACAAATTTATCTTCCCCTTTGAGGCTTCATGTGTAGGCATTTTGACATAGTAGTCCTCTTCAGAGTTTGTGTTTTGATATTCCCTATCATCATAGTAGCTCTCTATTGTAAGGGCTCTTTTTTTTCTTCTAATTTTTAAAAGTTGAGCTCAGATCTTGGAGTTCAGGGGTCACTGTCCCAAGATTTTTGCACTGGGTCAGGGGCCTGGTCACTGTTTTTTATATGGTGGAGCTTCTAGGGCTGGCAGCTTGTCCACTGAACTAGGGTGGCCTGGCTTAGTTGTGCCTGTTGTGTGAATGTTCCAGGTTTGGCAAATTGCCTGCTGCACTGGGGCTGGAGGTCTCATAACAGGCCAGCTGTGCCAGTAGCCTGCTGAGTCAGAACTGCATGGCGTCAGTTGATGATCTGTGCTGTGACTAAGAACCTCTTGTCAGCTTCCTAGGACACCACCCCTTTTGTCCAAGTGAGATAGACCTTTCCTGAAGTTCTTCTAAGTTATCTTGGGCTGGAAAATTGTTTCACTCCATCTATTTTTGTGGATTCTTTTACTCCAGATTTTTTTAAAGGCTTGATTTAATGTTTCTGGAGAAAACTGGGGAGAGATGAGGCAACTTCCTGGCTTCTCTCTGATATCTTGGCTCCACCTTTTAAGGAACATGTTCTTAACTTATAAAAGGATCAGATGGCTTGTATACAGTTTTATGTCATTTAATATTTTATTAGCCCCCTTTTTTGTGTATATCCACAACATCCTGGGCTTCCAAGACTGATTTCCTCACATGCATATACTTGCATAGAGGTTTTTTGTTTTTGTTTTTATTTTTGTTCTTCTTTTCTCTCTTCCCTTCCCCTGACCCAGATCATAAGGTTATGCAGGGTAGGTACACTTTTATTTCAGTTGTTATATCCTCAGTGACTAGAACAATGCTTATCACACAGTAGGTGCTTATGGATTGATTGATTATGCTCCCTCATTCTGATTTCACTTGCTTGCATGTATAGCATTCCACCTTTGTTAAATGACAACACTATATAAACACGTACATGTACACTTGCACACTGACATATACACACACAACACACAAGTACACACTGAACTCCCCTTGGCAATCCTCAGTTCTGCCTAGATAAACCCTATCCCATCCATTTTCTGTTTATGCTTGGACTGCTTGAGTGTTAATGGAGAAACTCACAGTATCAAGTTAATGTCACTCACTACTCATTTAATCCCATATAATTTCAGTTAAGACCTCACAGTAGCTTTTATATATCATCTATTTACAATCCTTCTATTCTACTTATCTTTGAGTTATCATATTCCAAAAGTGAGTATCCCAACCAAATCTTTTCTTTCCTGAAGCCTAATATCCCTGAACTCATGTATACAGAGAAAGTCTCCAACTACACTAAATTCCTTGTCCAGATTTCAAAATTTCTTGTTTTTATCATAATAGCAACATATTTATTAAGCACCTACTGTGTGCAGAGAATTTTCCAAAGTCTTGAGAGAGCTACAAAGTTTAGCTAAGGTAGCTAGGTGGTACAGTGGATAAAATACTGGACTTGGATTCAAGAGGATATGAGGTCAAATCCAGGCTCAGAGACATGTTAGCTACGTGACTCCAGATAATTCATTTAACCTCTGTCTGTCTCAATTTCCTCAACTATTAAATGAGAATAAGAATACCACATACTTTGAATAGTTGTTGTAAGGATCAAATGAAAACATATGTACAAAGCTTCACAAAAATTTAAGCTCTATATAAATGCTAGTTATTATTTTTATTTTCATCATCATAATAATTATTATGTGTTACTGGCCTTCATAGAACTTTTGGTGATAAAACAGCAATATAAATAACTATCATGTGCAATAGTTCATGATAAAAGCATCAGCGTTTCAAGACAAGGAACCATCTGAGTCATTGCTTCTTTCACCCTACAATAAGCACTGATTTTTACTACTTAAGACTTGACATTGTACTTCATTTTGGACATTTTAATGCACTCACCAGTCATTATTTTGTATTATAGTTCTCTATTGTTTTGTGTTAGTGTTCAGTCATTTTTTTCAGTAGCTTCTGAATCTTTGCTCTCTCATTTGGGGTTTTCTTGGCAAAGATCCTGGCATAGTTTACTGTTTCCTTCTCCAGCTCTTTTTATTGGTAAGGAACTGAGACAAATAGAGTGAAGTGACTTGTCCAGGTTCACAAAGCTAGTAAGTGTTTAAGGCCACATATGAACTCATAAAGATAAGTCTTCCTGACTCCAGACCCTATGCTCTATGCCCACCCAGTTGGCCAGATAGTTTTCTATGGATATGTCATATTGCACTAACAGTTCCATGAATCCAATTTGATATTTTATCTAAAATTTGTATCTATCCCCATGCTTAGCAAAGTGATTTGTGAACACAAAAAATTAAATAAATATTTGTTGAGTTGAATTGATCAAATTGAATGGAGCGCCTCAAAGCCCCTCATATAGAGTTCAGCACACAGTCATTAGAAATATTTGTTGATTAGCATTTCACATTTCACAATAGACAATGTCACAAAGTTGCATTTTCATCTTGCAATTTAAGCACATTTTCTCCAAAAGATCATCACGAAATTAACTCAGTCAAAAAGAACAAGGAACTCATTATTTATAATCCTAACTAATGAAGGAGAAAAATTGTACAGTTAATAAAAAATGAAGATTAATTTAAAATCATTATTGGGACAACAAGGAGGCTAGTGGATGCAATGCTTCAAAATATTAAGGAAGTGTGTGTCACATTTATTATCACTTAATATGCTTGGGTTTGCAAACGCCACCTGGGAGGGCCTGAATCTGCCCATGGATGGGATAATTTGTTAGGTGACAATGCCTTGAATAATGCCTATTTGGTCTAATGTCAGGCTTTCCCAAGGTATGGATAACTGAGAAAATAGTATGATCCATTGAATTGTGCCTCTTTTATGAAAGTATAATTCCTGGAGAAGTCAGAAAAGGAGACAGAGTTATAGTAGGAAGAAAGGTAAAATGCAGTACCACTGAAGTCATGCATCAGTGAAAAAATTGAAAGGGGGAGAAAGCACTCACTCCTATCAATATTATTTTCATTTTAAAGTTTTGTAGAAATCTTTGGTTTTCATATCACCTTTCTTTCAGAATGTGCCTTTGCTGTACTGCCCCCTATCCCAACAAGCAATCCCTAGTAACATAGAATTAAAAAGATAAAGAAGGAAAAGCAGTATAATAAAAGTTAGTTCAAATCCTGACTCAGACATTTATTAGCTGTGTGAACCTGGGCAAGTCACTTACTTCTTTCTCAGACTCAATTTCTTCATCTATTAAATGGGGATAACAACACCTTGCAAATGATGTAACATGAAATGCTTTGTAAATGTCAAATCCTCAACTCAACAAATATCAAAACTTCAAATCTCAAACAGTAATTATCAATATAGTTAGCATTTATATAGGGCTTTGAGGCCTGCAAAGCACTGTACATAAGTTATCTCTTTTTTTTTTTCAGCCAAAGATAAGGTTTACTAGAACACTGGAACACTGATTGGGGTGAGTGAGATTCCTAGTGAGTCTGTGTTATTGGACAGATTTTAAGAATCTGAGCCTTTGTAATGAGAATACAACTGGGCCAGACTCAAGAAATCTGAGCCTTTGTGACACTTGATAAGCAGGCCGGACTCTTAAGGAATCTGAGTGATCTAATGCGGGCAAGATGGACACTTATATACAGTGAGACTATGGGAAGATTTGGATGTGATCTAGGAACAGCCAAGTAGTCTGAGGTGACTGGGAGAAGGGGTCTAGAAAGAGTTAAGGTAGGGAAGTGACCAGGGCAATCTGGAGGTAACAGACTCTGCTATGTTAGAGGTAACAAAGAATTGGAGGTTTGGGCATGGGGCCACGATGAAAGGCCAGTTGAAAGGATTATAGCTTCAGGCAAATGCCAGAGACTTCGCTATGTGGGAAAGTTGGGGGGGGAATGGGGGAAGGGTATTTCTAGGGCCTATAACCTGTCATTCCCCCCTCAAACAAATGGAACCCAGATTCTTTTGAGGTAAGGGGTGAAGGTCTTGGCTTCTGAAACTGCTTCCTGCTGGCAAGGGGTGTAGAGCTGTGCCTGCCTTGAGGGGATCATAAAGAGGAGGTTGACTGGAGTGGAGCATGGGTTGTACCCAGGAGATGGTGGGGGGGGGGGACATCAACTGTAGGTGAATAGCCTTTAGTCTGGAAGACACAAATCTGATAAGCAAGTCTGCAGGGTCCAGATATAGGGAAAAGTAAAAGTGCAAGAGTCCCATTAAAATCATTTGCAGTTCTGGGAGCCAAGATGACGGAGTAAGAGGTGAATCTGTCTTACCCTCCCCTATTAACTCCTGAAAGCCCAGAAAATATCACCCCAGGAAAAACCCTGGAACAGCTGAACCAGAAGAAAGATGGGGTGCAGCAGTCCAGTAGCCCAGGTAGCTTGAGGAATTAACTGGAAAGCCCCACTTACATTGGGGAAAGGGGAGCAATACAGAATGAAAGGCATCCCAGCAAGCTAGTGGAAAGCCCCACCTCAGCATACCAGAAAGAGATCCTGAAGCCCAGGTGGTGGAGCAGGCAAACACTAACACCTGGACCCCAAGAGCCTCATTGAGGGCAGGGGAACTGATGAAAACCAGCTCAGAAAACTACCAGGTGCCTTAGCATTCTACTGCAACAGGATCTCCCAGTGCCGCAGTAAAACTAAGGGAAGCAGCGTTCCAAGGGGCCCCAGATGGATAAACACCCCACAACATCCATCTGAAAGGAGCTGAAGAAAGCAAAAGGAAGGAAGGGCCTGGTTGAGCAGGAGATCTCCAGGAGCCACACCACCCAATCCTACCCCTAGAGTTCCAGTGTTGCTGATTCCAGCCCAACACCAGGTAAGCTGCCAGAATCCTACAGCCTCCAGCTGCCAACATTGGAGGCCCCAGAACACAAAGCCATTGACCAGGCCCTAGGCTCCCAACACAAGATGCTTGGGTCAGTGCCTTCTGCTCCCCAGCAGGAGAGCCCAATCTCTTTAAAGGCCAGGAAATAGGCAAACACCATGAGCAAAAAGAAAGGTATTATAGATTCTTATTATGGGAAGAGTGAAGATCAAAGCAGAAATTCTGAAGAGGACAACATTGTCAACAAACCCACATCTGGAACATCAAAAGGGAATATGAACTGGTCTAAAACCCAAAAAGTCTTCTTAGAAGAGCTCAAGAAGGATTTTAAAAGTCAAATGAGAGAGGTAGAAGAAAAAATGGGAAAAGAAATGAGAGGTATGTAAGAGAGAGTCAATAGCTTGGAAAAGGAAGGACAAAAATTAACTGTAGAAAACAAGTCCTTAAAAAATACAATTGGCCAATTGGAAAAAAAGTGCACTGAAGAAAACAAGTTCCTAAAAAATACAATTGGCTAAATGGTGAAGGAGGTACAAAATCTAATAGAAGAAAACAATTTGTTAAAAATTAGAATTGAGCAAATGGAAGCTAATGACTCTAGGAGAGAGCAAGAATCAGTCAAAGAAAAACAAAATAATGAAAAATCAGATGAAAATGTAAAATATCTCACTGGTAAAACAACTGACCTGGAAAATTGATGCAGGAGAGACAATTTAAAAATTATTGGTCTACCTGAAAATCATCATGAAAAAAAGATCTTGGACAGTATCATTCAGGAAATCATAAAGGAAAACAGCCCTGAGGTCCTAGAACCAAAGGGTAAAAATAGCCATAGAAAGAATCCACCGATCACCTCCTGAAAGAGATTGCAAGTGGAAAACACCAAGGAATATAGTAACCAAATTCCAAAATTACCAGGTCAAAGAGAAAATACTGCAAGTAGCCAGAAAGAAACAATTTAAATATCATGGAACCACAGTCAGGATTACGCAGGACCTTGCAGCTTCTACATTGAAAGACCAGAGGGCATGGAATATGTCATTCCATAAGGCAAAGTAACTTGGATTACAACCAAGAATCAACTATCCAGTGAAAATGAGCATGATCTTTCAGGGGAAGAGATGGATATTCAATGAAATAGGGAACTTCCATGCCTTCCTGATAAAAAGACCAGAGCTCAACAGAAAATTTGGTGTTCAAATACAAGACTTAAGACAGAAATAAAAAAGTAAATAGGACAGAAAGAAACAACATGCTATTAATAAGGGCAAACTGTTTACATCCCTACCTTGGAAAATGACACTTGTAACTCTTGAGAACTGTATTCTTATTACACCATGTTAAAGGGGTATACATAAAGGGGATGGGGATAAATTGACTTTGATGTAATGATGAAAAAAATCTAATCAAGTGGGTTAAATGGATCCAAGTAAGTGAATTAATCTGATCTAAGAAAATATACTGAGAGAAAAGGAAAAGAGCAGACAGACAAGGGTAAATGACATCACAGGAAAAGGCACAAAAAACCTATTACAGCAGAGGGAAAGAAGGGAGGGAGATGAGCATTGTTTGAACCTTACTCTCATCAGATTTGGCTGTTAGTTATAGTTAGGTATATATATATATATATATATATATATATATCAGTTAGGTATAGAAATCTAACATGTCCTATAGCAGTAGGAGGGAAAAGGGGAAAGAAAAGGGAGGGGGCTAATAGAAGGGAGATGGGACTGAGGGAGGTCGGTGGTCAAAAGCAAAACATTAGTGAGGAGGGAAAAAGAGAAAGGAGAAAGAAAAGCATAAACAGGAGAGGAAGAAGGATAGAGAGAAAGATAGAGATAGTAATCATAATTGTGAATGTAATGTATGAAAATAATGGAATACTATTGTGCTGTAAGAAATGATGAACAGGCAGACTTCAGATAAACCTGGAAAAACTTGTATGGTTTGATGCTCAGTGAAGTGAGCAGAACTAGGAGAACGTTGTACACAGCAATAGCCACATTGAGTGATGACTGATTTTGATAGACTTAACCCCTCTCAGCAATACAAGACATCTCCAGAAGCCTCATGATGGAAAATGCTATCCACATCCAAAGAAAGAACTATGGAGTTTGAATACAGATTGAAGCATACTATTTGCTGTTTTTTTCTTCTGTTGTGTTTTGTTTCCTCTTTCTGGTTCCTCCTATTAGTTCTAATTCTTACTTACAACATTACTAATGTGAAAATATGTTTTATAGGAATGTATATGTATAGCCTATATTAGATTGCATGTCATTTTGGGGAGGGAGGTAGGGAGGGAGGGGGAGAAAAATTTAAAACTCAAAAGCTTATGGAAGTGATTGTTGATAATTCAAAATAAATTAATAAAACACTTTGAAAAAATTATTTGAATTTGACCTGCAGGATTATCTTATTTTGTTACTTTCTCAAAAGTTTAAGTAATACTTTTGCAGTCACTTGGCACAGAGACTGGTTTTTACTCCCATTATAACAAAAGACTTGGGATGATACCTTAAGTAATGATTAGTCCAAATAGGTTACCTTCCTCTAAGAAAACTGAAATTCTCTTCCTTAAACCAAACCGAAGATGTTTCTGATTTAATTTCAGTTGTTTGGGGGTATGGAATGACTATACATTCAGGTCAAAACAGCAAGATCCCACATGCTTGCATTGTTCTTATATCTTTTACTGACCATTTGCTCTGATTATAGAAATTTGCTATGTAAGGATAAAGCAGGGATAATATTTAAATCAAGGATGACAGGATAAAACATCCTTAGAATTCAGATATTCACAGTTTTCCAACCATGCACTATCTCATAGCCAGAGTCAACAATAGCCAGGTGGGTAACATTCCTTTTCAAAGGAAGATAATGGGGAAACTGAGTCAGGAGGATCCTATCTTACACTGAGGCTCAAATTGTCCTCTCAGCTTTTCATAGCTGCAGACCTCCCACCAGTATCACATTCTTTCTGAGTAGCTTGGGGCATGTCTCTTAGATGGTGGATTATTGACTATTGATTATGGATGGATTATTATGATCCATCAGACAGTTCAAAATAAAATCAGTTATGTCCTGAGAGCTTTTACCTCAAATAGCAAGTTTCACTAATCACAGCTTAGGGAAAACTTTTCCAAGATTTATATTGCAAACTTAAATTTGTCCTAGTGTAAAAGCTAGTCATTAGAGATCATTTCTACATATATGCAAATTCTCAGCAAGCCAAGTTCATTGTTTAGCAACTAAAAGTTGGTTGACATAACTGATACAAAAGTTTATCAATTTGAGACTTGAAAAAAAAAACCATTACAAATCAGCTGACTTTATTTTTGTTGGATGCATTTCCAAATTACTTTACACAGAGAATTGGCATCTCATGATTAACATGTTAAAACTACAACTTTAAAAGAGCATGCTTACCCATCAGAAGCTGGTTGGCTTCTTTACCTTGACCCTTCCCTCTCTCCCTATGGCTGCTGAGGGTTTAGGTGGGGGGGGGGGAGTTGAGCAAACCTGGGTGTTGCTTCAAGGCTTTCTCGGTTACCCCAGGGCCCAAGGCCATTGCCAGTGGGGCCCTCTCTGTAGCTGCTTCCCCTCCCCCTTCCTTTCTTTTGCCAGGTGGGAGAGGGTAAATTCGAAAGGGGGAGGGTGAAACTCTCTTCTCCTATGATAGGGATAACAGAAGAACCTGGGGCTGTTTGCAGTCCCACACTGAGGTACCCTCTTGACTCAAGGAAAGGGAGTGACCAGGTTTGTAAGGAAGTGTTTCAAAACTCCTTAATAACAAAACCTCCAGAATCTGCCAAGATGTTTTTAGCTGTTCTAATTTTTCCCTGTAGCCTTAACCTGGTCAGAGCTGGGGCTACAGGAAGAAAAATCTTAGTTTTTCTTTGAACTTTTACAATTTATCTTGGTCTTCTAGATCATAGAGGCCAGGCACTTCCTTTTCAAGATCTCAGAGACTGAGCTTTTTTCCATTTTTAACCTAGGAGCATATCTCAGGGGCATCTCGCTTAATTGGCTGGAAGGATCCCGTGGCCATGAGGCCAGGAAAGAAAGGAGATTCCTGTAGGCATGGGCATGGGGACAGGGAATCCCTCCATAAAGGAGGATCCAGGGGTGTAGAAGGAAGGGAGTAAGTAAGCCTCAGGAAACCAAAAAGCACATGCAGTTTTCCCTATTCCCTAGTGTCAAGAGAATTGACATAATTGACAGAACTGGGCATATGCTTCTGGATAGGGAGTCTGTCCTTGTTCTCTATGCTGTGGAAGGTGTTCCCAGGTCCATGGCCTTGGATCGAACCGCTGGACCAAACGCCTAAGAGTGTCAGGCCCCAAAAGCACCTCCAAGCCTTCCTAGTTGCCTGGAGAATGACCCCAACTGCAGGATGAGAAAGGGTTAGGGAGAGAGGGAGGACTTGTATACCTTCTAGTCTTGGCTGGAGAAGAACTTGAGATTAGGCAGTTTCCCTGTATCAGGGAACCAAAATGTTGATGTCTAGGGGTATAGGGAACCCGAAATTCAAAGGCAAGCGATGTGGGTCCTGCCTCGAATGAATTTGACCCAAGACCCAAACTTTATTTCTGCCAGAGACAAGGTTTATTAAAACACTGGTTGGGGTGAGTGAAATTCCTCTGTACTATTAGACAGATATTTAAAATCTGAGCCTTTGTAATGAAAGTACAAGTGGGCCAGTCTATTAAGGGATATGAGCATTTGTGACACTTGTATTGACAAACAGGCTGGACTCGTAAGGAATCTGTGTCATAAGTTATCTCATTTGATCCTTATAACAACCGTGTGAAATATAATCCCCATTTTCTAGATGAGAAAAATAATAATTCTGTGAAAAATTTAATGATTTGCCCTGATTTCACATTGGCAAATGTCCAAAGTTAGATTTGAGCTCTGGTCTTCCTGACCCCAAGTCCAGTGCTTTCACCCTCTATACTACCTAGCTACCACAATGATGATAATGATGAAATACTATGTGTTATTATCATTATCTTCACTACTACCTCTGAGTCTGATAGTATATGTAGTATTCCAAACCTAGTCTTCTTTCAAGAATGGAGGGGGAAATGGAGGGACATACATTTTCTCATGTCTGTTCTGGGCCAAACTTGGTCATCATAATCACTTAACATTCCATTTGTTTTCCACTTTCCCCTTCCATTATTTTATTCATTGTATATATCAGGGAATTAAATATCAGTAGTAGCATCATGTAGGAACTACCTTGAGGGTAGTATGAATGTAGCTAAATTATTAATTTGAATTGAATTTTTGAATTATAATTGAATTGTAAAATACTTACATTCTAAATCATTAACTGACTTCTGAAAAGCAGCACAGTATAATGGAGAAAGTGTTAGCCTTTAAGTTAGGAAGACCTGAGTTTAAATGTTACTGCTGCTGAAACATGTGGAGTATACAAGAGTATGCTGTTGCCAGCTCTTCCCAGCTTATAAGAGTAAATTTTCAGTTTGAATATTTCTACCTCAGAAACTAGGAATCACTAGAAATCAAGGCTTGATTTATTATTTTTCATTATCTAAACTTAAGAAAATGTAAATGATTCAGATTTAACTTGCTTGTTTGTGCGTACAATTTTTCCCCAGACAGTTTAGTTGTTAAATTTTTACTAGCACACCCCTGTATTGCCCTATAAACATCATTTGAGTGTGCAGGAGTTCAGGAGAAGGATCAGAGGATAAAGTCATTACTAGATTGGAGGCCTGGTGAACATAGGATGATGATAATGATGATGATGATGATGGTGATGATGATGATAATGATGATAAATGTGTTAATCTTAACACATTGAAATAGATTATTTCTTTTGAGCCTCAAAAGACTCCTGTATTTGACCATGGGCATGCCATTATCATGCAACAAGAGATCTCAGACAAAAAAAGAAAGACAAAGAAAAAGAAAAAAAAATCTGCAAATCTTACACATGATTGCCTAATTGTTCTGCATAACAAAGGGATACATCATAGCACAAAGTTACTGAAAGAACTTAACTTGGGTGCACATCAGTTTTCCCACTAAGTGTTATGATTCAGCTAAGCATGGCTGAGGCAGAGATTCAGAACACCCATGAATCAGAAATGCAGTGTTAAATGTATCAGAATGATCTAACCACAAAATCTGCTTCCACTTGAAAACCAAGCCCTTACCACCAACCCTCATCGCAGCAGGCAAGTTGAGAAGCAGAGTGCTGATATAACACACTGTTCCGTCATTTGTGTTTCTGCAGTAGCAGCAAATCAAAGAAGACTCACATTAATGAAACTTCCCAGGAAAAGTCAGAGTGTAATCATGCCTTTCATAATATTGACTTGGGTTTGAACCTTTTCCTAGAAAGGATCAATTTACCCTAAAGGCAAAAAAGTTAGCAATAAAGATAATAATAATAATTCTTGAACATGAGACATGATATTGGTTTTGTCACGAGGAGCAATTCATCTCGGCAAGAGCTATGGTTTTGGAGTCAACAATCCAGGCTTCAAATCCCAGTTGTGCTGCTATGGATAGGAAGATGGTTCAGTTGCTCAGTGAATAGAGCACTGGGCCTGGAGTCAGGAAATTTCATCTTTATGTGTTCAAATCAGGCCTCAGATTAATTACTTAGCTATGTAACCCTGGACGAGTCACTTAACCCTGTTTGCTTTAGCTCTTCATCTGTAAAAGGAGCTGGAGCTGGAGCTGGAGAAGAAATTGGAAAACAATATCTCTACCAAGAAAACCCCAAATGGAGTCACAAAAAGTTGTGTACTACTGAATAACTAAACACATACACATCACTTCACTTTTTTGGTCCTCAGTTTCTTCATCTATAAAACACGAAGTAGTAGAAGGGGTTCAAGGAGATGATCCTATTATAATATCAGTTTGGAATAATTATTAATGTCAAAGATTTGCTCAAAGGGATACATCTTCAGAAAGACATTGGCCATTGCAAAGGTGTAGCTGTAATTTCTGAAGTCTAGAAAAGGCTTTTCTGACTTCCTCCTTCTGACTTGTTAGCTGAAATTTTATAAAATTAATTATTCCTGCCCTATCCCTTTCCCCTAGTTAAAATTGAAATACCTTTTTGCCAGCACTAATACTTATCTATCACTTACACCTGAATGTGAAAAAGTTTATCACTCCCTTCCTGGAAATGTTATTTTGATATAGGGAATATGAAGAGAACATGAGTAAGCTGTATGCCTGAGGATAGGGGTTACAGAAAACCTTGAGAATACAGAAAGGAGAGGCTGGGGATTCTTAAGAAAGAGTTTTCTTATTCCACAAATTTGCCTAGAGGTGTCCTTATTCAAATACTTACAAATATTTTGGAGGAGGAACACTGGAAATACTACCCATTAAACTGAAACAAAGGAAGATACAGTGATGATTTTTTTCAAAGGAACATATAAATAGTCCTATAATTGATGTTTATAATTGGAAAAATAATGATAAACTGAGATTTAAGGAAAATGGAATAAGAAGCAGTAAATAGAATGGTAGGATGAACAAGTTAAAAAAATACTTGTAGCTGATCTTTAATTGTTATAAAGAACAACCTACAATTACTTAGATTTAAGGAAAACATTTGACAGAGAATTACTTTTGTTTCAACACATATAATTAAATTAGCTGAATAGAAAAAAATATTTAAATCATTTTAAAGAATATTAACACTAATTTGATGACATTTTAAATATAATAATGATAAATATTTATATTTATTAATTTGAGTTGACAAATAACTTTGAATATACAATCTCATTTGTTCCTTATAATAATTTTGATAGGTGCTATTTTTATCTGCCTTTTATACATGAGAAAACTGAAGCAAACAGAAATTAAATGATTTGTCTATGGTCATATTACATGGAAGTATCTGAGGTTATATTCAAATTCAGGTCTTTCTGACTCCAAGTTCAGCATTCTCCACATTAAAACATGTAGGTAGCTGCCTCAACAATTAATCAGTAATATAAATAGCTAATAATAGCTCATATTTATAGAGATCTTTATTTCAAAACTGGTTTCTCATGATAACCCCATAAAGTTGGTGATATCATGGCAATAAAGAGTTGGATTTGGAGATGAAAGAGCTAAATCCCACTTTACACCATGACACTAGTTGTGTGACTGGCGCAAATCAATTCGCCTCTAATACCAACTGTGGGGAGGTAAGTGGCTCAGTGGATGTAGTGCTGGGCTGAAGTCAGAAAGACCTGAGTTCAAATCTGGCATCAGACACTTACCAGCTATGTAACCCTGGGTAAGTCACTTAGCCATATTTCCCTCAGGTTCCTCATCTGTAAAATGAGGTGGAGAAGGAAATAGCAAACCACTCCAGTATCTTTGCCAAGAAAATTCCAAATGGGGTCATGAAGAGTGGCATATAACTAAAATGACTGAAAAACAACAAAAATGAGCCTCACATGTTTGTCATGAAGATCAAAAGGGTAACATACAAAGTTCTTGGTCAACTTTAAAGCTCTATGCTCTAATTAGGCAATATGACATAATGGATAGATTTTTGGCC
The DNA here is from genome assembly GCF_900497805.2 of Vombatus ursinus. NCBI lineage: Eukaryota > Metazoa > Chordata > Mammalia > Diprotodontia > Vombatidae > Vombatus > Vombatus ursinus. The sequence continues at coordinate 3,130,011 of NW_020944605.1, forward strand.
CTGGCATTAAAAAGGCCTGGGTTCAAATCCCTCTTCTGACACATACTAGCTGTGCAACTCTGGACAGGTAACTTTTCCCCTCAGTGCCATAGAGAATTCCCTTAGACTATACAATAGGTGTATATTAGGTATAGATTTCCATTCCTACATGGAGTTTCCACTTAGGAAAAGCCCCAGACTACTAAAATCACAAGTCTGGCACTAAATAAATGAATAGGTAAATAAATGAATGAATGAAGAAAATAAAAACACATCATGATAAGTAATAGTAATGGCACACTGTAATAACACTTTATAGTTTTTAGTAACATTTCATTACAAACACCTTTGGTTGATATCTTTGGAGAATGGAACTTCTGATGAGAAAACTCCCTTTGTCAATACAGATTTCTAACCATTCTGCAATTTATAAGCTTAGAGAGCTGGCTGAGGTACTAAGAAGTGAAGAATTTGCCCAAGGTGACCCAACAATAATGTGTCAGAGGCAGGGCTTGAAATCAGATGTTACTGACTCATAGGCTCACTATCTGCTTAGCCGCCTCTCAAGTCCAAGGGTTATGACACACATTTTAGAAAAGAGGAATTTAAGGTTCAGAGACATCAATTACCCAGCATGTGTCAGAGGTAGGATTTGAAATCAGGTTTTGTGGTTTCTAATGTAGTGCATTTCCCACACAGTCACAGTATATCGCTGGGGTATGAAGAAGAGAGCTGGATATACACTGTAAAAATAAAAACACTATCTGTGAGTGTGGGGATGACTAAAATGATGGATATATAACAGGCTTTTCCACTGAGCTTCCAAACAGTATATAACAGTTAACCTCAAATACAGCCTTTTAAAGTTCAATTTTAGAAACAAAGTTCAAATGCATCTGTAGTGCTGCATTCAGTTTGAAGTATAAATCCTAACAACTCCTGGACCACTCAAGGGAAATACATATTATGAGAATGTTCTTTTTTTTTTTTTTTTTGGCTTCCTACCTGAATATTCCAATGGATTAGTGCCCCAGGAAAGGCAAAGCAAAAATTATAATGTCACTAATGCCATGTATTAGAGAAACTGCTAGAAATGGACTTAGGAATAGTACAAATTCATTTAAGTAGTTAGAGGTGGTTTTTTTTTCTCCTAAATGCTATTATTTTAAAATTTTTTTTTGCTTTTTTTTGGTGAGGTAATTGGGGTTAAGTGACTTGTGCAGGGTCACAAAGCTAGTAAGTGTCAAGTGTCTGAGGCTGGATTTGAACTCAGGTCCCCTTGACTCCAAGGCTGGAGCTCTATCCACTGTGCCACCTAGCTGCCCCCTAAAATGCTATTATTATAAAGAGTTATAAAACTCTGGATAGCACCATCTTGTGGTGGTTAGAGACTGGCCTTAGGGTCAAGAATAACTCGGTTCAAGTTTTATTTCTGATGCATACTCCCAACGAAAAATTTACAATACCTATCCCAGGGAAATCTCCAAGTCTCTAAATTACAGGCTGGTTGTTGAGGTTCGTCAAGGGACGCAGTTTCCATACTGGAAGTTATCCAGCTGTATAAAATTAGAAGTATGAACTAAACATAAATTAAAAGAGGCATGACCTTCAAAAGTAAAGAGCAGGCTATGCCTTAGTAAAATGTCCTCCTGAATTTCTGGCACCCAAAATATTCATAAACTAGTTCCTAGGCCTCTGGTTGTGAGACTTCACATACTAAGCTCTACTTGTCCTAGTATGTCATATAGACTGTCACCTGATCTTTGCAGCTCACTGGAACCTGTCAGGGTTGCATTCTGGGATAGCTTTCCAAAACCATGGATCATCAAGAGTTCACTTTGGGCAAAATGGTGATGTCAAAATTTTAGACAAATTGATCTTCTAGAATCACCTCAGGATTAAGGAGAAATAAATGCAAAAGAGGTGGATGAGCCAAGAAAAACCCAGAAGAAATAAACTAATAAGAATACCAATGATATAATCTCCACCAGAGAGATTATAAAGAGAGAAATATAGAGAGAGATAACAAAGAGCCATTCTATAAGGTCCAGATCTTCACTAATTCTGTGGGGCCTTATGTTCCCTATCCTCTACTATGAAGTCATATCCACTATTCTTGGAGGGGTCAGGATACAGAGAACAAGATTTTGGCTTCAATATCTTAATCCCTATGTTTTTCAAACCATTTATCATTATTGCAAGGAGTAGGGCCTGGCCTTGCGTATCATTTCAGTCTGGGAATGAGGAAATGCACAGTTTTGGATCCCAGATTGTCTCAAAGACTGCTGTAGGGAATAGGCCCCTATGATGATACCACCTGACAACTGTTTCTGAAGGTGCCACAGCCCCACCTCCTAGGCAACCATAGCTACTCTAAATTCAGAAAAGAAATATCCTGACACCAAAATCCTTGGTACTGTCAAATGGTTTAAAATCAGAAAGTCATGAGTTTTTCAGTGAAAACAAAAGCATTAAAAAAGGTATATTACCATCTGCTTTAATGATATACCCTAAAGATGGTGGGACTTTTCAATCTGAAACATCTTTTACATGTTATCTTCTTCATTAGAATGACAAGGTCCTGGAGAGCAGGAACTATCACTTATTTTCTCTTTTTTTCCCCAAATACTTAACAGTGATTTAGAGATAATAAATCCTTAAGAAATATGTTTTCATTAATTTGTTCATTCAAGAATTTGGTATCATTTAGACTTATTGACTGAACTATTTTGGCCTGAGGGCTTAATTCCATATCACTGCCTTTATTCTTCCTTTCCTACTCCAGCCTTCCCCTGAGAGAATAGAGCAACAATAGCTCCAAATAAATGTAAGTTGAAAAGAAACAGGGAGTGGCCCCTTTGACAACTAACCCTTACAGAGAGGCTGAAGACCTAAGCAAACAAAATTTAATACAATAAAGAAATACAGTAAGTTAAGAAAAAATGAAAACAAATTCAGGAAGAAAAGAGCTCTAAAATTACAAACACAACTGCAAGAAATAAATAGAGGATAAGATGAGTTAAATCAAGAGATAAATCATGAAATAAGGAACTTTTAGAAGGAGAAAAAACAACCTAGAATAGGGGCTGGAAAGTCTAAACAAGCCGGTAGATACCTGAAAAAGCAGAATGGAACAAACAGAAAAAACAACAACAAAATCAATGATATAATATGAAATATTAGGACGAAATAAAAGGGCTGAAAAATTAGAAACACAAATGACATATCTACTACCAAAAATAGCTAACCTAGAAATCAAGAATGGAGAGATCATTTAAGAATTAATGAAATACCTGAAAATCATAATTGAAAACCAATACAAAACAAAACAAAACCTTGATTATCAAATTTAAATAAATCATAAAGAAAACTTTTCTGAATTGCTAGAAGTTAAGGGGAAAATTGAAATAGACAGAATTGACAATCTAATATTGGAAAAAAAAACAGCACATGCAGATGTGTTAACACCAAACTTCAAATATTCTAGGTCAGGAGAAAATACTCCAGAGAAGAAATAAATCAAATACCAAGGAGCCGCATTCAAGATCACACAGCATTATGCAGCTTATATGAGAAAGAAAAATAAATTGGGGGCTATTATTAAACTAGAACAAAATCAGAAACGGGTGAACAGGATGGTGAAAGGAATGCTAAACCATGTCATAAGAGATTCATTGAAGGAACTTGGAACATTTTTAATATGGAAAAGACTAAGGGGAGTCTGCAAATATTGTCACCAAATATTTAAAGAATTGTTACCTACTTGGCTTCAAAGGCAGAAACCTATAAATAGGTGGCAATTATGGAAGGTTCCAGAAATAAATTCTCAACAATTAAAGATATCCAGGAACAGGGAAAATGACCTAAGAGTTTCTGAGTTGTCTGTAATAGTGTATAATCTAGCAAATTCTAGATAACTATTTTTTTTCTTGGATGTTGTACAAGGAAGGAGACAGATTCAATGAAAACAGAATGAAAAAGAAGTTCCTTGTCCAAATATTGGATAGATCATATCTCAAAATACTTCTGTTAATTTTTCCTTGCTGAATTTGTCACATATTTGGTGGTCAGCTCTGGTGAGGCTTCAAGTCCATTTTTCTGAGGCTATTAAATGTAAATTTCACTTTACTCTCATTTTGTAGGTATTTTCCCTTTCTCATTCAAGGCAGAATTTTTATTCTGTTTTTAGTGTAGTATGTTAAATGTAAGCCTACAAAGTAAACAATTTGATTGACAGCATAGATAAAGTGGTAGAACAGGATTAAATCAAAACTGTGTTGAGTTCTTGTCATTTGTGATTTGAGTTTTTTTTCTGTTGTTGTTGTTTTGTTTTGTTTTTAAATTATATGAGGTTCCAAGAGTCAGTAAATCTATGGGGAGAACATCCCCATTGATTTTCACTTAGTTTATGGACTGCTATACTAAGGCTAAGTTGTTTCTTTTTCTTTTTCTTTTCTTTTTTTTTTTTTTTACTTAATACCTCTGAGCACAAAAATCACATCTTTGAGTTCAAGGTTTTTTGGACCAATCTATTACTATTTTTCATCTCTTGGGTCTTTGCCCAGGTTTAGAAACTAAATTTCTGTGCTAATATCCTCTTGAGTAATATTCCTTTCTAAGAAAAGGGCATTTAGCAGTATCTAATTTTAATCTATCCTAGTTGAGTCTTTGGAGGAAGTGCATCCCTGAGTTTCATAGAGATAAATTTTAAAGCCTGTGAATTTATTAATGAACATAGGAGCTGAAGTGATTGACCCATCAGTTTAATGACATAGCTCTGTTCCTTTGATAAATGTGATGTCATGTTAGTCCATGAAGCTTACATCTATTAGAAATATCAAAGTTATCCAGACTTTGATACTTGTCAATTGATAAAAACTGGAATGTGTCAAGAAGAGGGCTACTAATATAGTAAAGGGGCTTGATTTCATGCCACTTGAGTATTATTTGAAAGAATTGGGGTTGTTAAGCTCAGAGAAGAACAGATTCAGGTTGATATGATATCTATCTCCAATTACTTAAAGAGTGGTCACGTGGATGACATAATAGACATGTTCTGTTGCCTCCAGGAGGAAGAACTAGGAGGACTGTGTGAAAATTTTAAAAACTCAGTCAGGCCTTATGCAAGGAAATCTCAACACTTAATGTAAAAGTGGAATGGGATGCCTCAGGAGGTACTGAGTTCCCTCTCACTAGATGTCTTCAAGGAAATCAGGCAAAATGAATGGCTATTTATTGGTTATGTTGTAATAGAGATTGTTTCTGAAGAGGTGTATGTTGAATTAAATGGCAGGCTGAGGTCCAATCTAATTCTGAAAGGCTGGGATTCTATGATATTTCCAAAATTGCTGCATTTTCTCGGTGTCTACTTCAGTTATGTATTGCCATCCTATTTCCATGATCAAATTAGACTGTATGTTACATGCTGGGTTATTTTTGTTGTTGTTGTTGCTATGGGATGCTGGGTAGTCTATTATCTCCCACCAAATGCTTGCCTTTAAGACTTCCCACGGTGTGTCTTCTAGGGTTTCCAGGCCATTGTTTTTAAAATATGTTTGGATCTTTTTCAGTAAATAGTTGTTAAAGTATTGTTTGTGAAGGAGCACAGCATCAGAACACTATAATCTGTGCTGTTGGAGAAACATTTACAGTTACTGCACAGCTATTAGCAGTCAGTGGTCTTAACGACTTCTCATGAAATACCATGATTTTTACCTAGTTAGCAACCTCTGTGGGGGACATTTTTTAGAAAGAACAGGTGAATGCAACAGTATTTCCATGGATGTAATGTGTGATCCCTGTTAAAGAATTGAAAGAAAATTTTCATCTCATACTTTTCCAAAATCATTGTAACAACTTGGCACTCATTTATCTCCAAAAAACCCAGAGATAAAACAAAAGTTCACAAAAAGAAGAAAGGGGTTAGCAGAGAGGTTTAAGTGAATTTGGTTAGATTGCATCTCTCTCCCAAATTCTTTTAAATAATTAGATTGGGAGTTTTATATCTCTCTGAACCTAATCTTTCTTCTGTAAAATGAGAAGAGTTAGATTCTCTTTTCCAAAACTCCTTCTAGTTCTAAAAGTGTACCACATTCAATTAGTTTAAATTAAAAAAAAATTTAATAAGCACATTCAAAATTACAGGCACTTGGACACAAAACTGAAAATGAAAATAGTTTTTACCATCATGAAATTTACATGTTACTAGGGACAGAGGGAGGAGGGAGGACATATACATTTATGAATAATTTGAAGGGGATCTTGGAGCCAAGATGGCAGAGTAAAAGGAGTGACTTGCTTGAGCTCTCCCCCAAACCCCTCCAAATACCTGTAAAAAATGACTCTAAACAAATTCTAAAGCAGCAAAAACCACAAAAAGACAGAGGGAAACAAATTTCCAGCCCAGGACAACCTGGATGGTTGATTGGGAAGGTATATTTTTAAGCCAGGTGGGGTGAGGAGCACAGATTGGCGTGTGTGCACAGGCAAAATAGTCCTGAGCAAACCTAGAGCAGGACTGAGAGGACTGAATCATGGCCAGCTGTGGTTATTTCCAGACTTCTAAACCCACAAACACCAAGGACAACTTAGAAGGTCAGTAGGAAAAGTCTGTGACTGCAGTGAGAAAGAAGCTGGGTCCCAGCCCCAGTCCTGGTGTAGCCCTAGGGCAGCTGCTGCTTCCTGAGCTTCTGGTCCACAGGCTGAGGGGGAATCAAGTGGCTGATCAGAGGGGGATGGCAGGGATCTCTTTCCTGGTGATGAGGCAAGATTCTTTTACTTTGCCCATGCTTGGATCTGGGTCACAGTTCTGGGGCAAGGAGAAGCTCTGGTGTGGTAGAGCTGGTAGTGGTGGTGGAAAGGAAATCCTCCTCATGGTTCCAAGGAAGAAAAGAGTGCTTGTGGTCACTCATAGACCAGAGCACAGGCCAGGAAAGGAGTAAACACCTCTCCCCTTATCATACCACCTTGGAAGAACTGAAATTTTATAAGTCCCTAGAAGTATCTCTGAAAACAGCTACACAAAACCCCTGAAGCTTGGGACAGTACATTCTCCCCACTAGAAGCAGACCCCTACCTTAACAAAGAGTTTATAACTCAAGTAATTGGTTGGGATCATGAGCAAACTGCACAAAAATGTCAGACCATAGAATCTTTCTTTGGTGACAAAGAAGTTCAAAACATACAACCAGAAGAAGACAACAAAGTCAAAGCTCCAACATCCAAAGCCTCTAAGAAAAATATGAATTGGTCCCAGCCCATGAAAGAGCTCAAAAAAAATTTTAAGAAGCAAGTAAGAAAAGTAGAGGAAAAAGTGGGGAGAGAAATGAGAGTGATGCAAGAAAATCATGAAAAATAAGTCAACAGCTTGCTAAAGGAGACCCAAAAAAATACTGAAAAAAAATGCTACCTTAAATATAGCCTAACCCAAATGGCAAAAGAAGTCCAAAAAGCCAATGAGGAGAAGAATGCCCTAAAAAGCAAAATTGGTCAAATGGAACAGGAAGTCCAAAAGCTCACAGAAGAAAATACTTCCTTAAAAAATTAGAATGGGGCAGTTGGAAGCTAGTGATTTTATAAGAAATCAAGACACTGTAAAACAAAACCAAAACAATGAAAAAATAGAAAACAATGTGAAATATCTCATTGGAAAAACAATTGACCTGAAAAGCAGATCCAGGAGATATAATTCAAAAGTTATTGGACTATCTGAAAGCCATGATTTAAAAAAAAAAAGTCTACACATCATCTTTCAAGAAATTCTCAAGGAAAACTGTCCTGATATTTTAGAACCAGAGGGCAAAATAGAAATGGAAAGAATCCACAAATCACCTCCTGAAAGAGATCCCCAGTTCTGGGAGCCAAGATGGCAGAGTGAAAAAGGTAGTCACTCTCACCCTCCCCTATCAACTTCTGAAAACCCAGAAAATTTCACCCCAGAAATAACCCTGGAACAGCCGAACCAGAAGAAAGATGGAGTGCAGCAGTGCAGTAGCCCAGGCAGCTAGAGGGATTAATGGGAAAAGCCCCTCTTACCCTGGGAGAAGGGGAGCAGTATGAAACAGGAGTCACCCAGCCAGCTAGTGGAAAGACCGACTTTAGCACACCAGGAGGAGATTCTGGTGCCTAGGCATTCTACAGTAAACTGGTCTCCCCATGCCTCAGCAAAAATAAGGGAAACAGTACTACAAAGGGCCCCAGGCAGATAAACACCCTGCAGCATTCATTTGAAAGGATCTGAAGAAAGAAACCTAGAGTTGCCTGAAAGTTCCAGCCTTGTTGATTCCAGCCCAACACCAGGTAAACTGTCAGAACCCTACAGCCTCCCTGCCAACCAGGAGGAGATCCTGAAGCCCAGGTGGTTGAGTAGGCAAACACCAACAGCTGGACCTCCGAGTGCCTCAGTGAGGGCGGGAGAACTGGTGGAAACCAGCTCAGAAAACCACCAGGTACCTCAGCATTGAAAGCTAAAGGAAAGGAAAAGCAAGCAACCTAGATTTACCTGAAAGTCCCAGCCTTGCTGATTCTAGCCCAACCCCAGGTAAGCTGCCAGAACCCTACAGCCTCCAATTGCGAACGTAAGAGGCCCCAGCACACAAAGCCAGTGACCAAGACCTAGGCTCCCAACACAAGAAGCTTGGGTCAGTACCCTCTGCTATCCAGCAGGAGAGCTTAACCTCTTTAAAGGCCAAGGAATAAAGAAACAGCATGAGTAAAAAGAAATGTACAATAGATTCACATTATGAGAAGAGTAAAGATCAAGACAGAAATTCTGAAGAGGACAACATTGTCAACAAACTCACATCTGCAACATCAAAAGGGAACATGAACTGATCTGAAGCCCAAAAAGCCTTCTTAGAAGAGTTCAAGAAAGATTTTAAAAGTCAAATGAGAGAGGTAGAGGAGTCCTTAAAAAGAACAATTGGCCAATTGGAAAAAAAAGTACACTGAAGAAAACAAGTCCCTAAAAAACACAACTGGCCAACTGGGAAAAAAAAGTATACTGAAGAAAACAAATCCCTTAAAAATTCAAGTGGCCAATTAGAAAAGAAAGTACAAAATCTAACAGAAGAAAACAATATGTTAAAAATTAGAATTGGACAAATGGAAATTAATGACTCTATGAGAGAGCAAGAATCAGTCAAACAGAAACAAAAAAATGAAAAAAATAGATGAAAACCTAAAATACCTCATGGGTAAAATAACTGACCTGGAAAATCGATCCAGGAGAGACAATTTAAAAATTATTGGCCTACCTGAAAATCATGATGAAAAAAAGAGCAATCAAATAAAAGGAAATAATGAAGGAAAACAGCCCTGAAATCCTAGAACCAGGAAGGCAAAATAACTATATAAAGAATTCACTGCTCCCTTCCTGAAAGAGATCCCAAATTGAAAATGCAAAGTAATATAATAGCCAAATTCCACAATTACCAGATTAAAGAGAAAATACTGCAAGCAGCCAGAAAGAAACAATTTAAATATCATGAAACCACAGTCAGGATTACACAGGACCTTGCAGCTTCTACATTAAAAGACCATAAGGCATGGAACATGGCATTCCATAAGGCAAAGGAGCTTGGATTGCAGTCAAGGATCAACTACCCAGCAAAAATGAGCATGATTTTTCAGGGGAGGAGATGAATATTTGATGAAATAAGGCACTTCCAAATCTTCCTGATAAAAAGACCAGAGCTCAAAAAAATTTGATCTTCAAGTACAAGATTCAAGAGAGACTTAAAAAGGTGAATGGGGGCAGCTAGGTGGCACAGTGGATAGTGCACCAGCCCTGGATTTGGAAGGACCTGAGTTCAAATCCAGCCTCAAACAGATAACACTTACTAGCTGTGTGACCCTGGGCAAATCACTTAACCCCATTGCCTAACCAAAAAAATAAAAATGAAAAGGTAAATGAGACAGAAAGATACTATATGTTGTTAATAAGGGCAAACTGTTTACATCCCTACAAGGGAAGATGACACTTGCAACTCTTGAGAACTATATTGTTATTGCACCATGTTAAAGGAGTATACATAAAGGGGGTGGATATAAGTTCACTTTTATGTAATGATAAAAAAAATCTAATCAAGAGGGTTAAATAGATCCAAGTAAGTGGATTAGTCTGTTCTAAGAAAATGTACTGAGAAAGGAGGAGACAGACAAGGGTAAATTACATTACAGGAAAAGACACAAAAACCTATTAGAGCAGAGGGGAAAAAGGGAACCTTACTCTCATCAGATTTGGCTCAAGAACGGAATAACATAATTAGTTAGGTTTAGAAATCTAACTTACCCTATAGGCACTAGGAGGGAAAAGGGGAAAGAAAAGGGAGGGGGGATAGAAGGGAGGGAAGAAGCAATAAGGGTAAAGGGAAAGAAAAGGGAAAGGGATAATAGAAGATAAGTGGTCCTGAAGGAGGCAGTGGTCAAAAGCAAAACACTAGTGAGGGGAGGAAAGGAGAAAGGAGAAAGAAAAGCATAAACGGGAAAAAAGGATGGAGAAAAAGACACAGATAGTAATCATAACTGTGAATGTGAATGGGATGAATTCTCCCATAAAATGGAAGCAGATAGCAGAGTGGATTAAAAACCATAATCCTACAATCTGTTGTTTACATGAAACACATTTGAAAAAGAGTGACACATACAGGGTAAAGGTAAAAGGTTGGAACAGAATATATTATGCTTCAGTTGAAATAAAAAACGCAGGGATAGCAATCCTGATCTCAGACAAAGCAAAAGTAAAAATATATCTTATCAAAAGAGATAAGGAAGGAAACTACATCCTGCTGAAAGGCACCTTAGACAATGAAGTAATATCATTACTAAACATATATACCCCAAATGATATAGCATCCAAATTCTTAGAGGGGAAGTTCGGGGAGTTACCGGAAGAAATAGACATATACTAGTGGGGGACCTTAACCTCCCACTCTCTGATCTAGATAAATCTAACCACAAAATAAACAAGAAAGAAGTTAAGGAGGTGAATAGAACATTAGAAAAGTTAGGTATGATAAGATCTCTGGAGAAAACTGAATGGGGATAGAAAGGAATATACTTTTTTCTTGGCGGTACATGGCACATAGACAAAAATTGACCATGTAGTAGGGCATAAAAACCTCACAATCCAATGCAGAAAGGCAGAAACATTAAATGTATCCTTTTCAGATCATGATGCAATAAAAATTATATGTAATAAAGGGCCATGGAAAGATAGACTAAAAAATAATTGGAAACTAAATAATCTAATCCTAAAAATGATTGGGTCAAACAACAAATCATAGAAACAATCAATGATTTCATTCAAGAGAATGACAATAATGAGACAACATACCAAAACTTATGGGATGCAACAAAAGCAGTTCTTAAGGGAAGTTTTATATCTCTAAATGCTTCCATAAATAAAATAGAAAAAGAAGAGATCAATGAATTGGGCATACAACTAAAAAAACTAGAAAAAGAACAATTTAAAAATCCTCAATTAAACACCAAATTAGAAATATTGAAAACCAAAAGAAAAATTTATAAAATTGAAATTAAGAAAACTATTGAACTAATAAATAAAACTAAAAGATGGTTTTATGAAAAAACCAATAAAATGGATAAACCTTAAGTTAATTTAATCAAAAAAAAAGAAAAAAAGAAAACCAAATTACTATTTTCAAGAATGAAAAGGGTGAAGCTACCACCAAGGAAGAGGAAATTAAAAGAACAATTAGGAATTATTTTGCCCAACTATATGCCAACAAATTTGACAATGTTAGTGAAATGGATACATATTTACAAAAATATAAATTGCTCAGATTAACAGAAGAAGAAGTCAAATACTTGAATAACCCCATCTCAGAAAAAAGAAATTGAACAAGCCATTGATGAATTCCCTAGGAAAAATCTCCAAGACCAGATGGATTTACACGTGAATTTTATCAAACATTTAAAGAACAATTAATTCCAATACTATATAGACTATTTGGGAAAATAGGTGAAGAAGGATTCTTACCAAATTCTTTTTATGATACAAATATGGTGCTGATACCTAAACCAGGAAGAGTCAAAATTATAGACCAATTTCTCTAATGAATATAGATGCAAAAATTTTAATCAAAATATTAACAAATAGATTACAGCAACTTATCACAAGAATAATACACTATGACTAGGTAGGATTCAGGAATGCAGGGCTGGCTCTATCAGTGTAATTGAACATATCAACACCAAAACTAACAGAAACCACAGGATCATCTCAATAGATGCAGAAAAAGCTTTTGACAAAATACAACACCCATTCCTATTAAAAACACTAGAGAGCACAGGTATAAATGGAGTCTTCCTTAAGATAATAAATAGCATCTATCTAAAACCTTCAGCAAGCATAATACGTAATGGGGACAAGCTAGAAGCATTTGCAACAAGATCGGGTGTAAAACAAGGATGTCCATTATCACCACTGTTGTTCAATATCATACTGGAAACATTAGCTTTAGCAGTAAGAGAAGAAAAAGACATTGAAGGTATTCAAATAGGCAAAAAAACAAAGCTATTACTCTTTGCAGATGACATAATGATATACTTAGAGAATCCTAGAGAATCAAGTAAAAAACTACTTGAAATAATAAACAACTTTAGCAAAGTTGCAGGTTATAAAATAAACTCATATAAATCATTGGCATTTCTATATATTACCAACCAAAACCAATAGCAAGAGGTAGAAAGAGAAATTCCTTTTGAACTTACTGTGGACATTATAAAATATTTAGGAGTCTATCTACCAAAACAAACCCAGGAACTCTATGAACACAATTACAAAACACTTCTCACACAAATAAAGTCAGATCTAAATAATTGGAAAAACATCAGTTCATGGACAGCCTAAGCTAATATAATAAACATGACAATTCTACCTAAGCTAATTTACGTATTCAGTGCTATACCAATCAAACTGCCAAAAATTATTTTATAGAGTTAGATAAAATAATAACAAGATTCATTTGGAAGAACAAAAGTTCCAGTTCAAGGAAACTAATGAAAAGGGAACTAATGAAAAGAAATGCAGGGGAAGATCGCCTAGACATTCAAGATCTTAAATTGTATTATGAAGCAGCAATCATCAAAACTGCTTGGTACTGGCTAAGAAATAGAGTGGTGCATCAGTGGAATAGGTTAAATATGCAAGATACAGTAGTCAATGACTATAGTAATCTATTATTTGATAAATACAAAGACCCCAGCTTCTGAGATAAGAACCCACTCTTTGAAAAAAACTGCTGGGAAAAACTGGAAAAGAATATGGCAAAAACTGGACCTAGACCAAAATCTCATGCCATATACCAAAATAAAGTCAAAATGGGTTCATGATTTAGATATAAAGGCTGATACTATAAGCAAACTGGGAGAGCAAGGAATAGTTTACCTATCAGATCTATGGAGAACAGAAGAATTTATGACCAAACAGGAGATAGAGAACATTACAAAAAGTGAAATGGATAATTTTGATTACACTAAATTGAAAAGTTTTTGCACAAGCAAAGCCAATGCAACTAAGATTAGAAGGAAGGTAGAAAATTGGGAAAGAATTTTTACAACCAGTCTCCCTGATAAGGGCCTCATTTCTAAAACATATAGAGAATTAAGTTAAATTTGTAAGAATACAAGCCCTTCCCCAATTGATAAATGGTCAACTGATATGAACAGACAGTTCTTAGATGAAGAAATTAAAGCCATCTATAGTCATATGAAAAAATGCTCTAAATCACTATTGATTAGAGAAATGCAAATCAAAACAACTCTGAGGTACCACATCACACCTATCAGATTGGCCAACATGACAAAACAGGAAAATGATAAATGTTGGAGAAGATGTGGGAAAATTGGAACACTAATGCATTGTTGGTGGAGTTGTGAAATGATCCAATCATTTTGGAGAACAATTTGGAACTATGCCCAAAGAGCTATAAAAATGTGCATACCCTTTGACCCAGCAATAGCACTTCTAGGTCTATATCCCAAAGAGATCATACAAATGAGAAAAGGACCCACATGTACAAAAATATTCATAGCAGCTCTTTTTGTGGTGGCAAAGAATTGTAAATTGAGAAGAAGCCAATCAATTGGGGAATGACTGAGCAAGGTGTGGTATGTGATTGTGATGGAATACTATTGTGTTATAAGAAATGATGAACAGGCTGACTTCAGAAAAACCTGGAAAGACTTGTATGGTCTGATGCTGAGTGAAATGAGCAGAACCAAAATAACATTGTACACAATAACAGCCACGTTGTGTGATGACTAATGTCGATAAACTTAACCCTTCCTGGGAACACAAGGATCTACGGCATCTCCAGAGGCCTTGTGATGGACAATGCTATCCACATTCAAAGAAAGAACTATGGAAGTTGAGTTGCTATTTTTTTTTCTCTTCTGTTGAGTTTTGTTTCCTCTTTCTGATGGTTCCTCCTATTGGTTTTAATTTTTACTTACAACATCACTAATGTGAAAATGTTTAATATGAACATAAATGTATAGCCTATATCAGATTGTGCGCCATCTTGGGGAGGGTAGAGGGAAGGAAGGGGGAGAAACATTTTAAACTCAAAAGCATATGGAAGTGATTTTTGATAAATCAAAATACATTAATTAAAAAAAAAGAGATCCCCAAAGGAAAACTCCTAGGAATATTGTATCAAATTCCAGAGTTCCCAGGTCAAGGAGAAAATATTGCAAGCAGTCAGAAAGAAACAATTCAAGTATTGTGGAAACACAATCAAGATAACACAAGATTTAGCAGCTTCTACATTAAGGGACCAGAGGGCTTGGAATATGACACTCTGGAGGTCAAAGGAGATAGGATTAAAACCAAGAATCACCTACCCAGCAAAACTGAGTGTAATCCTTCAGGGGAAAAATGGAAATTTAGTGAAATAGAGGACTTTCAAGCATTCTTGCTGAAAAGACCAGAGCTGAATAGAAAATTTGACTTTCAAATACAAGACTCAATAGAAACATGAAGAGGTAAACAAGAAAAAGAAATCATAAGACACTTAGTAAGGCTGAACTGTTTACATTCCTGCACGGAAAGATGATATTTGTAACTCATGAGACCTTTGTCAGTTTTAGGGTAGTTGGAGGGAAAAATAGATGTATGTAGATATAGATAAATAGATAGATAGATAGATAGATAGATAGATAGATAGACAGACAGAGGGTACAGGGTGAGTTGAAGATGAAGGGGTCATATCTGGAGAATAAAATTAAGTGGTGAGAAAGCATTATACTGAGAAGAGAAAGGGAGAAGTAGAATGGGGTAAATTATCTCACATAAAAAAGATAAGAAAAGGCTTCTACAATGGAGGGGAAATGGGGGAAAGTGAGAGGGAATGAGTGAATCTTATTCTCATTGGATTTGGTTTAAGGAGGGAATAACATGCATCCTCAATTGGGTATGGAAATCTATCTTACCCTACAGGAAAATAGGGGGGAAGGGGACAAGAAAGCAGGGTGATGATAAAGGGGAGGGCAGATTGGAAGAGGGGTTAATCAGAAGCAAACACTTCTAAAGAGGGACAGGGTCAAAAGAGAGAATAGAATGAAGGAGGGGCGGGATAGGATTATGGAAAATATACTTAGTTTTTTTTTTTTTTACAACATGACTACTATGGAAGTTTTTCATGATTACACATGTATAACCTGCATGGAGTTGCTTGCCTTCTCAATGAGGGTGGGTGGAGAGGGAGGAAGGGAGAGAATTTGGAACCCAAAGTTTTAAAAGCAAATGTTAAAAAAATTGTTTTCACATGCAACTGGGAAATAAGATATACAGGCAATGGAGTATAGAAATCTATCCTGCCCTATAGGAAAATTGAAGGAAAAAGGGATCAGAGAAGGGGGTGGGGAGATAGAAGGGAGGCCAGATTAGGGGAAGGGGTATTCAGAATGCATGCCATCTTGGGGTGAGGGGAGGGATGAGATGGGGAGAAAATTTGGAACTCAAAATCTTGTGGAAGTGAATGTTGAAAACTAAAAATAAATAAAGAATAATTTAAAAAACAATTTGAAGGGGTTAGTTGGGAAGCACTAATAATTGGAAGGATTAGGAACTGTCTCATGTAGGAGTTGGCATTTGAACACTGAATGGATCCAGGGATTCTAAGAGACATAGGTGAGAACAAAGGTATTCCAGACATGTGGAGCAACCTATGGAATACATAACCTCAGAGAAGCATGAAATATACTTTATATGAAATAGCAAATGGTCCAGTACAGGTAGAATATAGGGAATGTGAAGAAGAGAAATATGCAACAACCCAGGAAGTTAGGCTAGTGCGAGATTTTTCAGATTTGGGTAGGAAAGGAGGGAGAGAGAGAGAGAGAGAGAGAGAGAGAGAGAGAGAGAGAGAGAGAGAGAGAAACGGGGAGGTACTGCAGTAGTCCAGATGAGAAATGATAAGGGCATAGATAGGCAATATGGTTTTCGAGAAATTGAAATCATAGTGTCCTACTGAGAACACAGTTATTACTCAGGAGATTGATAACTAGTCTTTTTGATAACATAACTTCTACTAGGTGTTGAATCTATTGAACCTTAAAATGTTTTGGAAGCCAGTACTTCTGGGTTCTATGGGATCTTGGTTATACCATTCCTGTAAAGCTAAATCCCACAAAATAACTCAGGTTATAGTTATATTAAATATGATTTAAGATAAATATGTAATAATGTGCCCCTGTTCACAAGTAGTTAAAGTCAATTACAATGAAATCAAAAGAGGTTTATTACTATCAGTTTAATATCAGCATAAAATGATAAAATGCTAAAGTGAAGAATGATAAAAGAACTTAGCTACCTCTTCTCAGTCTTCTTTGCTTCTTCATATTCCTCCTCTAACCTCTATATGAGAATGTCCCCCAAAGTTTTGATTCTAAACTTCTTTTTACTTTTCTTTGTATTTTCTACTTTTACTTCAATTATAACCTCTTTGCAAATGATGCCAAAATCTCCATTTACATTCCTAATCTGACCAGTCTTGTGTCTTCAACAATGCCATTGAATGCCTTTAATGTCAGATGCCATATGGGCATCTCCTTCGAATCTTCTGCTAATTTTTGCTGAATGTTCTTGTTCAAACCCAGCAAATCTAAATCTAAGCATATCTTTTCCCTCTCACTAAAGCTGCTATTCATAGGATCATGCATTTTAGAATTTTCAAAGATGATTAAAAAAAAAAGTAGAAGAACCTATGCACTCTAAAGTATTTATAGCAGCTCTCTGTGGTGGCAAAGAACTGAAAATTGTAGGGATGTGCATCAATTGAGGAATGGATGAACAAGTTGTGGTATATGATTGTGATGGAATACTACTGTGTTGTAAGAAATGATGAGCTTGATGGTCTTAGAAAAACATGGATAGACTTGCACAAAATAATGAAGAGCAAAAAAGCAGAACCAAGAGAATTTTGTATACAGTAACAACAATATTGTTTTAAGAACAACTTTGAGCAAGTAAGTCATTTTGACTACTGTAAATACTCAAATTAACTACAAAGATCATATGAAGAAAAATGCTAAATGCATCTAGAGAAAGAACTGAAAAATAGAAGTATGTATAGAGTGATTTTACATATGTATGTGCATGTCTAATAGTAACCATCCCTAAGGAAGTGGAGAGAGGGAAGGAAAAAGAGAAAAAAGGAAAAAGAAAGAAATTTGCATGACTTTATCATATATTTAAATGAATACTAGGTTGTATACAGTAGATTTCCAGTTTCATGTGCAATCTTATTTTTTTATGCTATGATATGGAAATACTTGTTTTATTCTATAAATTACAGATTAAATAAATTAAAATCAAAAAAAAGAAATGGAGGAAATTTTAAAGAAAACCGTGTCTTACCTCTTCATTTTACAGATTAGGACACTGAGGCTCAAAGAAGTTAAAAAACTTACCTAAGGTCATACTAGTAGCAAGTAGAAGAGCCATAATTAAGCCCAAGTTTTCTAGCTCCCAATTTATCACTCTGCTTTTATCCATTTGTGTCCCTCTTCCTCCCAGCTCCTTCTTGACCCCAGCTTCCCCATTTCTGTTTATTGAGCTTACCCATGCTTAGAACTAGTCATGTTTTTCTCTTCCACATACACTCTGCTTCCCAGACTCCAAATGTAAGTTCCTGGAGAAGAGGACCTGCTTGATTTTTATCTTTGTGACTCAAGTACCTTGCAAATTATGTGACATATCAGAGTTGGTTGACAAATTTATTGCATGAATGAATTATACATTTGGACAACTCTCTCTTTTTCATACACGCACATATAAAACAAACATATATAGACATGCAGAAATATATGTGTGTATGCATGTTATAAAATCTCCTTTTCTATTTTTATTCATTGCTTCTAGTTCTTCCTCTTAGAACAAAGCTGATAAAGTCTCATCACACTTCTAAGCAACAGACTGTCAACTACTTGAAGATATTCCTCCCTAATTTGTCTCTAGTCTGCATCCAACACCTCTAGTCCCATTATCTTGGTTCCGATCTATGTTTCCTGGCTAATTATATTATCCTTCTTAGGTATTTTATATTCCAACCAAACTAAGCTGCTTAATATTCCCCAGTCTCATTCTACACTCACTTAACTCCTGGCATTTGTGTAGGTTCTCCCTAAACCTGAAATAAACACCATCTTCATCTCAGACTGTTGAAATCCATCTTGTCCTCCAAGACCTAATTCATCTGTCTTTCCTCTTCCATAAATCCTTGTTATTCCTCACGCCACCTGCAACCCTCCAATCAAAAATAGAACTTTGAGCATGTGCTTAGCTCATGCTCAAATTTTCTTATGCTACTTTATCTGCACTCTTGATTCATCCCTAAAGCATTTCACCTATAGTCACACTTACTTGTGTACATATCATTCTTTCTTCTTATATTGGCTACTAAGTTGCTTTTCATGTTTGCTTTCCATATCTCTGTCTCCTTGGAATGTAGGTAATAAATAATTATTGAATTGAGTTGTATTTCACAGACTCACAGACTTTCAAGTGTGTAAGGCTTATTATCATGATCATCTACACAGAAGCCAGAACACTGGATCTGGAATTAGAAAAATTGGGTTAGAACCAGGCTGTTCTATTGATTATCTGTGTGACCTTGGGTAAATCATTTAATTTCTCTGGGCCTCATTTTCCAAATTTGTAAAGTATAGAGCTAAACTAGTTTATTTCTAACCTCCTTCAAGTCACTACTATATTTCTATAATCCTTATCCTGTCACTGACATCAAAGCCAAGTGATTGGATTTGGAAGCCTTAACATACTGTCACTTGTCTAATCTCCACCTCCCCTGGCTTATTTCACTGAATCCTATGGGAAAAGAAACTACAACTTTCTATTACCATGAGCTAGGCCAGGGTAAGGTTGTCATTACACTACAAGGGTAGGTGCTCCCTGGCCTAATTCAGTGACTGAGTTTGGAGGTTCTGCCTACACCCTGGTAATATTGTCTGAAGTTGATAGCTGTAATTTCCTGATAACCATAATAGCCATACCTCACAAACAGCTGAGAAAAGGTGTGTCCCTTTCTATTTCCATTCATTTCTGTTCAGATATCTATCATATCTAGCTTATCTAAAATTCTATTAACTTCCTTAACTTTCTTTCTTATTTACCTATTTGTTTCTAATAGTTGCCATCTCTAGGGCAGGGAGTGGGGGTGGGGAGGGAGAGAGAGGAGAAAAAAAGGAAAAAAGAAATTTGTATGATAATTTTGTTTTATATTTGAAAGGAATACCAAGTTGTGCCTAGTAGAATGCTGTTTCATTTGGAATTATCTTTATTGTACTATGGGAGGAAGAGGGACACAAATGGATAAAAGCAGAGTGATAAATTGGGAGCTAGAAAACTTGAGCTTAATTATGGCTCTTCTACTTGCTACTAGTATGACCTTAGGTAAGTTTTTTAACTTCTTTGAGCCTCAGTGTCCTAATCTGTAAAATGAAGAGTTAAGACATGGTTTTCTTTAAAATTTCCTCCATTTCTTTTTTTTGATTTTAATTTATTTAATCTGTAATTTATAGAATAAAACAAGTATTTCCATATCATAGCATAAAAAAATAAGATTGCACATGAAACTGGAAATCTACTGTATACAACCTAGTATTCATTTAAATATACAGTGTAAATTGAAGGTGATTTGAGAGCAGAAAGCACTAGCATTGTGGAGTTGGGGTTGGGGAGAGACCTAGAAAAGGCCCCTTGCAGAAAGTAGGATTGAAGATAAGTCTTGAATGAATCCAGGGGAGCCAGGAGGTGGTAAGAGGACAGAACATTCCAGGCATGGGGGACAGCCAGTGAAAAGGCACTGAGACAGAAAAGGAGGCATCATTTACTAAGATTAGGAAGAAGGTCGGTATCATTGCATCATAGCATATGCCTGTAATATTATGAAGAAAAAGGTTGCAGGGCTTGAAAAAGGCCTTAAAAGCCAGAAGAAGATTTTATATTTGATGTTGGATGTAACAGGAGGGCATTGGAGTTTACTAATTTGGAAGGAGAATATTACATTTTCAGAACAGTATTTTAGGGAAAAAAACACTTTCAGCTGACTAGAGGATGGCCTGAAGTGAGGAGGGGCTCGAGACAAGGAGAACAACTTCTAAGCAATTGTATTAGTCTAGGAGTGAGGGTCCACATGAGTCAGGGATTCAATCAGTTAATCAGTATTTATTAAGTTCCTACTATGTGTTAAGCACATTGCCTGGGTATACAAACAGAAAAAAGAAAATCCGTGCCTGCCCCCAAAAAGCACAATCTAGTAGAGGAAGACAACACACAAAATTTAACTGAGAAGTGAGAGGAAAAGAAAAGATATCTGGTGTGGGGTCATGATGGAATCCAGGCCAAAGAATGTAACCAGGTGGGAAATGAAAAGGTGGCTGGCTTAGGAGCCGTCTTTAAATGGAGATTCGAGGAAGAATTATTTGCCCCACTCTCCAGACCCCCTAACAGAATGGAGCAGAGGGTGCTGAGGATGATGATGAAGTACCAATGTATGACTACCAAAGCTGCACCAAAGTGGTCTTTGTAGGAGTGGAGAAAAGTGAATGTATATGGCAGGTGTTATTAGGGTAGAAATAATAAGACATGGCAACAGATTAGATATATGGGATGAATATGGGTGAAAATGGCACAAAAGTTCTGATCGTGGGTGACAGGGAGGATAATGGTGCAGCTGAGCTGATCACAATGCATTTACTACCCAACATTCTAATATAAAGTTCCTTCTTTCCTGATATTTAAGAGAGAACATTCTAAACCTATTCTTTTTCTTCAAAGGATCTTTGAAGCTGGGAGCTTCAGTAAAATGGCACTGCCCCTTAAGCCCCCTCTTCATCTTCTCCCAAAACTGGATTCCAACATTGCCATCTACCCTGGCTAAATCTTTATTTGTGATAGTGGAAAGTGCACTTAAACTGGAGTCAGATGTCCTGGTTGCAAATCCTAGCTCAGATATTGACTTCCTGTGTGACATTGGGCAAGTCACCACTACCTGGGCCTTCATTTCATCATTTCTAAAAATGAAGAGGTTGGATTTAAGGACCTTGGATGGAGGTTCTTTCTATGTCTAGATCTCACTCTACTCTCCAGACATTCCTATACTCTAACTTCATTTACTATGCCCTCTCGAACGCAATCTAATTTTGTCCTTAACAATTTTTTCTTTATCTTAGATCTCTTCCTTTCACACTCTCTCCATTTTAACACACCTATGAAAATTTTGTTCCTTCAAGAAAACATTATAAGCCTATATAAAACACTGATTATACCTCATCTCATGCCTGATAACACAATGAACAGGGAGAAGTAATACTACTTGCTCCTCATTGTAGTTAACAGGTCTTCCTTCTGCCACTATCACTCAGTAACTATCCTCTCTTGGAGATTGATTCTATCAACATCACAATTTCCAGATCTTTTTTTTTCAAATATTTATTGGCTCAAGTTCATTCTGATATCTTTTTTTAAGAGTTTAATATTTTTCACAGTTTTACTATCCCCCTAACCAGTACCCTCATATTAAGTTCTTAAGTAGGGTAAAGGAAGGGAATAAACATTTATTAACTGGCTACTATAATATACCAGGCCCTATGCTACATATTTTGCAAATATTATCCCATTTGATAGCAATTCCATGAGGTAGGTGCTATTATTATCCTCTTTTTTTTTTACAATTGAAGAAACTGAAGCAGAGATCAAGTGACTTGCCCAGGGTGACACAACTAATAAGTATATGAGGCTGAATTTGAACTCAAGTCTTCCTGAATCCAGGCCCAACTGTGCCACCCAGATGCTCCTACACACACTCACACACACACACAGAGCAAATATGTGCATATACACAGACATATGAACATATGTGTAGATATGTCCTACTATATATTTATATATGCATGTGTGTGTTATATGAGTCCATGTATGTATATATAAAATACACATATACACACATACTCAAGCACTCTAGCCTCCCATTTCATCAAGTTCCCCAACTCCTAAGACCATCATCCACAAACAAGAATGGTCAAACATTTCTTCTAATTATTTCCTGTAAGTTTTCTAACTCCATGATTCAGAATGCAGAAACTTCTCTCTCTGACCACAATATCCTACTCTTTTATTTCTTCTTCTACCTACTTATTCTTAAGCCTATTCTTCTTCGCCATAAGCTCCAGTCAGTCCCTCTTCTTTTTTCCCACTGCCCCACTCTGTCCTACTCACCTCATTTATTTCTTTTTCCACTCTGAACTCTATACTTTACCAGTTCAAGTATGTATTGTTCCTACTTTCAACTGTTTTGTCAATTTGTCCTTTAACCACTCATGCCATGACAAAACTCAACCCTGGTTATCATTACCATCTATCTACTGTACTCTCATCTAACTAATCTTAAACATTGCTGAAGGACATCACCACCATCCTTGTCAATACTTTTTTTCTTCCTTGATTGATTCTCTGTTGCATACCCCACAGCAGCTGTTCCAAACCTTCCCCCCTCTCCCCAAGCCTCCTTTACAACCTCCCTGCCATTTTATCAGAAGAATTCACTTTCTACATTGGTGAGAAAAACAGGTGTCACTGAGAACTCTCTCTCCTCTACCTCATAAACTCTTGACTGTAATCTCTTATTTTGTCCTACACCCCTTGTTTCAGAGACATCCAATGCTTCCACTCATGCCCTTGATCTCATCCCTCCTCTATCCTTTGAGCCTTTGAATATTCTCCTGTTAGTCTTCAATCACTGATTATATACTAGATACTGCCTTGATTACTGAAAACATGTTCAGGTTTCACCATTCTTCCAGAACTTTTTTTGACCCTGCCATCTCCCTCAAGATACCAGCTCTTTTTTCACAGACAGTGGCAGAGTCAGGGCTTGAACAAAATTCCATGAACTCCTATTCTAGTTTTCTTTCCAGTAGGTCACATAACTCTCAGAGTAATAAACACTATCTAATTCTTTCCATTTTGAAGGATTTATTATTCAGATGCTATTCCCTGAATATTTCTCTTACTACAAATGAGAATTTTTTTAAAAAAATGAATCCTAAAAATCCTAAATTTAAGATGAACTTTAGGTTTATTATAACCAAATTACATAAAATGAACTGTCTTGGAAATGGGCAATTTCTTCTAGATAATAAAAATGAGTCATTCTCCCAGAGAATTTTTGGTGAAAATTTGTTGGGAAATTACTTTTCTGCTCAAAATTTAGAAGCCATATATTCTAAGGAAATATAGATATAATCATCAAATACACAAAATCTGTAAGAATCTTTTTAATGTAGTATAATAGTTATTGGTAGCAATTAAGGTTTCTACATTCCAATAAAAGTGTACAGTTAGGTTTGAAATAATAAGAACAGATAGGACAGCAGGATACATAAAAATGTGACAGAAGGAACAGATGGCAGTACAAAAGTATCTCCCCAATTGGAAGGAAACTTTTCCTTTGGGAAAACCACTTTCAAGCTTATTTAAGTGCCTTTCATGTGAAATTGCATGAACAACAGAATTTGATTATAATATTCTTGAATCTCATATGGATTGAAAGGTCATTTAACTAGTAGGTTTAAAGGAATTCAATGTATGCTTCCTGTTTCTATACATCATGCCTAGTAGCACCATTCTAAATGTCAGCTAATACTTACAAACAATCTGACAATTTGTGGGAGTGCTGCTTTTGTTCCCTCCAACTTCCTACCTCCTACAATACTACTAAGAAGACTTCTTTCAAGAAACCATTGTGGGACTAGAATTGAAATTATGTTTAAGACTAACTACTCAGAGACCACACTACTATCCTCCAACCACCTTTTCAGCTTTTCAAACCAATTCACGTGTACTAATGTGGGCTAATAATATAAAGCATGTCATTACTATATGTTATCTTTACATCACATTTATTTCAACTCTCTACCTTAGATTGTCTTCCATTTTGACAATGTAATATATATAGAAATAAATGATATATATGTACATACAAATATATACATACACAAATTCATACATGTGCACACACATATACACACACACATATAATTTTATCTTTACTTGAAGTAGAATTTAATAATCCACTTTTTACTTTCCACATGGGACTCACTGAATAATTTTCACTACTAAATTTATGGCATTATTATTTATGATCACAGTTTTACTTTTCTACATTTACCTCTAAGCTTTTTTATTTGATATATGCAAAATTATTATATATGCTCATTATGTACCAGAAAAAGCATATCTTTGCATTTCTTATTAGCCATATAACTTAGGTATATAACTATTAGATATAATTTATTTAATTCTATATTTAGCTCTTTAACTTCTACCATACTTATATTTTTCTTGAATTTATTATATTTGATAAATATGACTAGTGGAATGTTAGAAATCAATCACTGTTGTTGAATTTTTAGTTATTTTTTCTCATAAAATTAAGGGGATATATTATTTTTATATGTCTATATCCCAGGCCATCACCAATCATCTTGACATATCTTGCCAATGGATTTCAAAGAGTCTGGGGGAGGGAGTAAGGCTGGCAGCTTTGTGTAGCTCTGCCTCCTTTAAATCCAATTCACAGGCAAATCAAGACATCACCTTTGTCCTCTTTAAGAACAAGGACTAACAACAACAATAAACAAACAATAAAATCTATATCTGTATAATCTACTTATACCATTTTAACATAAAGACTGGGTTATCATCAGTGACATCTACTTTTCAAGTGTAGGTAGCAGTAGGGTAAGCTTAACCTATTCTTTCTGGTAGAATCTATTTGTTTTTTTTCTGGAGTAAATACATTTTCTGTAACCAACATAAGGTTTCATTTTGCTTTTTAATCCATTCTGAAATTTTGTTGTTGTTGAAGAGGTAATTCCATTTACACTTTAACATCAATATTGTTAGAATTGTGTTTTTTTTAAAGTTTCTTTTAAATAATGCATTATCCAATTTGTTAGGGAAATAAACTTTCTTATTCTCATTATTCCCATTATTATCTTTAATTTAATAGAAAATGCTCTTAACAAAATTACTTTGACTTATACTAGTATCACAGAAGCACATAATTTTAGAGTTGGAAGGCCATAAAATTCAGCCTATAAATGAAAGGAATCTCCAGTATAACACATCAAATAAGTGGCCATCCAGCCTTTGTGAAACCCTCCAAAGGAGGTCAAACTCACAATATTTTGTGTCAAACTCACAATACTTTCAGACAGGTAGGAAAGGAAACATTTATTCAATACTATTGTGTGTCAGATCCTGTGCTAAATGCTTCATAAATGTCTCATTCAATCCTCACAGCAACCCTGAGAGGTAGGTACTATTATTACCCCCATTTTACAGTTGACAAAACAGAGCAGTCACACAAGTCTTTTTCTTCTTCTTCTTCTTCTTCTTCTTCTTCTTCTTCTTCTTCTTCTT
>NW_020944605.1:3155968-3289917 GCF_900497805.2 Vombatus ursinus
TCTTCTTCTTCTTCTTCTTCTTCTTCTTCTTCTTCTTCTTCTTCTTCAACTGTTTCTTTATATCATCTTGGTATTTTATTACCCCAGTGTATATTCTTGCTATTTTTAAACATACCACTTTTTTGTTTAGGACATGTCTCAGTTTAACTAACTTTTTTTTCTATTGACTTTGCTTCTGGTACTTTAGTTGAGTTAGTTGCTCTATAATATATATTTTTTTTCATTTTTTTTTGTTTTAGGAGTCAGGAATTTTATCTGAAAAATACCTTTGCTAAACATCTGTCTCTCACTTTTATACTTCTTTTGATATCAATAATCAGTAATTTTGTTTTTTTATTTTCTATTTTGGATGATTTTTATTTTGTATGTGGTTTTCAGTAATTTGTCTTCTCTTTGATATGTGTCATATGTGTGTATGTGTGTGTGTATGTATATATATATATATGTATAATATATATATATGCATGCATGCGTGTATATGTTCTGTCTTGACTGGAAAATCTACCTTGACATTTCAATTAATTTTTCTTCTTTAATTTTATTGTATGTAATTGTAGTTATTTAATTTTATTACATGTAATTATAAGTAAAGAAACAACTTTAAAATAAGCTTAACTTCCTGCAATCCAGAGGTACCATCAATCTGAATGGTTTCCCTGTGCCTTTTGCTTCTGCCTTCAGGGTT
This sequence comes from Vombatus ursinus, assembly GCF_900497805.2. Classification (NCBI taxonomy): domain Eukaryota; kingdom Metazoa; phylum Chordata; class Mammalia; order Diprotodontia; family Vombatidae; genus Vombatus; species Vombatus ursinus. The sequence continues at coordinate 3,156,654 of NW_020944605.1, forward strand.
TCCAGAACACTTAACAGGATATGATTGATGTTTTCTGTCTGAAGATGTTTGTGGGGATGTCAAAGCATGGTTCTAGAACCCTTCATTGCTACCACATAATGTTTTTTTTTTCCCTCTGAGAACTTTGATTACAAAACCTTTACACTGATTAGCATGTATTCTGACAGAAAGCCACGCAATAATTATGCAAAATAATTTGGCCTTTGTATAGTCTCTGTGATTTTGGGTTGTAGAAGCATATAAAATGAATAATGACAATTGGATTGTTTCTTTCCATCTTTTGATTCACTTCAAGTGTCAAGATTCTAAACATAACGTTTCCAGAGATAAAGTTCCCCAGGTAAGCGCTTATTGGTAGGACTCTTTGAATACTTGGAATATTTTGCGCTCTCTCTCTCTCTCTCTCTCTCTCTCTCTCTCATCAAGATGGGAAATTGTTTTCTTTACTATTAATATTTGTTACAAGATTTCATTTTTTTAAAGAGGAAGGGGGAAGGTGATGGCAGAGAAACTTGATTTTTCCTTTAAAATATTAAAAGAAATTGAACTTTCCTTTGAACATCTTTCTATCCAAAAATCTCAGACACTTATGGTCATGAATCTGCAGGTTCCTCCCTTGATGCTCTCATCAAGTCAGGAGCAGCTTCTGTGACAGTTCTGCAGAGCTTGCTATAGGTGGTTTCAAACATTGCTCTCTTCACTGCTCTCATGCACCTAATTAGTGGTATCAAGTGTTACTCTGTGGAGTAGGCTAACCTTTTGCCCCTCTTCAAAGACTCCTTTGAGATCCACATCACTCCCAGCAGGTGCTTCTACATGTTGCCCTCAGGCCAGGACAAATCCTCTTAATTCTTTTGTTAAGTTCATTCTTTACCAAGATGAAGGAAAGGAAAGAAGGCAGAATTTTCCTTTTCTGGCAAAAAAAAAAAAAAGAGTCTTCCCAGTGTTACAGTATCGTGGATCATGGACTTCCTCTTACTAAGGTTACTGCAGATTGGTTCCTCACTAGTGCTCTTAGGGAGCAGAACCACAAATTCTGTCTTCAAGAATCACAGTCCCTTAACTCCATGTCTAGTTTTGGTGACTGCACATCTAGAGTTCCTTTCTGTGCATCATAATCAAGTTTAGAATCAACAAAGCACTCCAATTTGCCTCTGATTATTTCACTTAAGGACCAAAGAATCTCTCTGAGACAAGTTAGTGCCTTTACTCAGTTCAAATTCAACCAAGGCTGTTGCCAGCAGCACAGGAAGTGAAAAAGGGCTGGGGAAGGAGAATATGTGCCTTTTCCTTGCCTTTGTCACATTAATTCCCTCAGGGAATACCAGAGAGTGTGGGAGATGAGAACATGTCAAAATATGAACTTCACATACTGTTATATGGAAAAATGCCTTAAGTGTCGCAGTTTACCTTTGGACCTTATCTTATAATGAGGGAATCATTTTAACTTAAAAATGACACTTCCCTTCAAGTGGCTGAATTCCTCTACTCTGGGATTTGGTATTAACTTAAATTGTACACCTGACACACCTCACAATTTTTATTATGCTTTTTTTATTAAGAAGCCCACTAGAGCTTAATGCCTTATCCATAAAATGTCTTGGTGAGGTAAGTTTTGATTTGTAGTATGAGTCCTTCCAAATGTGGGTCCTTGGGGCCTAGTGGATGACAGAGCTATTTCTGAGTGACTGCCAAGCTGTTTCAATGTTTGATGTGAAAGTTTTTACAGCTGGCTGAGGAGAATAGGGAATATATGTATATGCCTATAAATATTTCATACATGCAAGCATACATACATATGCTATATAGGTAGACACATTATATATGCTTATTTGTATGCACATATCCCCACATTGGCTTATTATTCTAGAACTTTTTTGCATACGGACATATATGTGTATATATATATATATTACACACATATATATATATGTACACATAGACGTACATACACAGAATGTGCCAAGGCTATATGATGTATTGGCCAGAGAGCTGATATCAGACCTGGGTTCAAGTCTAACCTCTTACATGTACTGGCATTGTGACCATGGTAAGTCACTTCATCTTTCAGTATCCCCAGGTAGTTCTCAAAAGCTAGAATTTCAAAACATTCTGATGATACGAATTTGTAAAGGAAGTTCCTCACTAGAAATGAAATCTTTCAGTTAGTAAGTATTTAGTAAACACCTACTATATAGTAGACACTATTCTAAGTGCTGGGGATAGAAAGAAAGACAAAAGTCAGTCCCTGCTCTTAAGTACATCACAGTCTGATTTGGGGGGGGGGGGAGGAAGTAGATAATATGAACCACGGATTTTATAAAAATGTAGAAAAACCACCTAAAACAGTATATGTATATACATGTGAATGTGTATGTGCATGGGTATTTGCATATGTAACATGTATATGTATTTTATAACATGCATATGTACACGTATATGTATATATCTCTAGTTGTGTGTATGTATTGCCAAACTGAGTATTTATCCTGAAACTTTTTGATCAAGAAGTACATATAAGTAATTTTTAGTGCCTTAAAAATAAGATAATTCAAATTTTAGCCTGAAAAAGTTTATATAAAGTAGTTATAGATGTTAATGAACTTTTTTGGGCAGATTGAAGCATAATTTTTTAACTTTATTTTTGTTTGTTTAAATTTTTATTTATTTAATTTTTAATTTATGAAATAAAAAGGGATTTCTATAACAGAATTTTTAAAAAGATGATTCAGTTTTAAGGAATGTTATAAAAAAATCAATTAATCATAAGGCTAATTATATCATTGACAATAGGGAGTATTTTTTAAATATACATCTCCTACCTTGAATGGGATACAAATAAAAACTGGAAAACAGTTTTTGAGATTTGTTGCCCAATTTAAGTGTTAAGATGGCAAAAGTAAAGCATTAGATTTGGAATCAGAAGGACCAGGGTTCAAATTCTCCTTCCAATACTACTTTGATGTATGACCATGAATAAGACACAACATTTGTGATCAGGTTTCCTCATCCATAAAATAGGGAGAAAAATTTATATAGTACTTATCTCATATGGGTATGTAATATACTCTGTGATTCAAAAAGAACTATTAAATATCATTTATTAATATGTATATTATTATTACCTCATTTTAAAGTTTTTCAGTGAATTTCAGAGAGAAATGACCCTAGGAAAGGTCTATATAATTTTATAATTCTTTTATATCTAATGTTCTATGAACTAGGCACCTAAGTGGTACAGTGGATATAGTCCAGGACCTGGAGTCTGGAAAACCTGAGATGAAATCCAATTTTAAACACTTCCTAGCCATCTGTGTCTAGGCAAGTCACTTAACTTCTGTCTGCTTTACTTTCCTCAACTATGGCACCTACCTCACAAGATTATTTTGAGTATCAAATGAGATATTATTTGTAAAATGATTAGTTCAGCACCTGGTACATAGTAGGTACCTTAAAAAATGCTTGTTCTCCATTGCACAGGCGGATAAAATAGTTCATTTTTCCTAGTTGAATAAAAACATTACAATCCTCTGTAGGCTTACCTACAACATCTTTGGTACAACAGATATGAGTTCTACCTCATCCTATTTTCAAATAAGTTTAATTCCTTTGCATCTGATTTCTCTTGACTTTTGTGGTTAAACTCCTAAAGAAGGCCATCTGCAGTAGGTGCCTCCTCTTCTTCACATCTCATTCTTTTCTTAACTCCCATTACTTTATCGTCCTACCTAATTACTCAAAAGAAACTACTCCCTCCAAAGTTATGATCTTTTAGTTGTCAAATCCAATGGCTTTCTCTCAGTCTTCATCCTTCTTGATTTCTCTGCAGCCTTTGAAACTGCTGATCATGATCTACGTAGGTTTTCATAGTTTTATTCTCTCCTTATCTTACTCCTATCTTACCACTCCTAGTCTCCTATGTTGGATCTTCATCCAGTTTATGCCTCATAACCATAGGTGCCCCACAGGGCCCCCCTGGACACTTTGCACTTTTCTCTCTATATTATTTTACTGGGTGATTTCATCAGCTTCCATGCATTCAATTGTCATTTCTAGATTGATGGTTCTCAAATTTCCTTATCTTGTCATAACCTTTTTCTTACTTCCAGTCTCACATGTCCAATTGCCTATTAGACATCATAAACTGGATTTCCTGATGATATTTTAAATGCAATATGTCCAAAACTGAAATTATGATCTTTGCTCCAAATTCCTCCTGCTTTTCAAACTGCCTTATTACTGAGGAGGGCAGCATTGTCTTCTTTGTCCCATCAGCTCACAACATAAATTTCTTACTTAACTCCTCAGTATCTCTCACCACCCATATCCAATCTGTTGCCAAGGCTTGTTGATTTTGTCTTCAGAACGTCTTGTACACACAATCTTGCACTCCTTTGACATTTCTATCAGGCTGGTGCACGCTGTCATCAGTTCTCTCCTGGACTATTGGAATAACCTACTGGCTGCTTTTCCTGTCCTAAATCTCTCCCCACTTTAGTCCATCCTCCACTCAGTACTTAATGTGATCTTCCTTAAGCGAAAATCTGAGCATGACCTTCCCTAACTTCACCCCTATGCACACACATACTCAATAAACTCAAGTGGCTTCATTTCTCTTCCAAAATAAAATATAAAATCCGTTGGTTGGTATTTAAAGCCTTTCAAAACCTTCTCTCTCCTTTTATATTTCTAGACTTCTTCCATGTTACAACCTACCATATACACTGTGATTCAGTGCCACTGGCCTCCTTGCTCTTCCTTGATCAAGATATTCCATCTTCTCACCTTAGGCATTTTTCACTGACTATCCCCCAACCATGGAATGCCCCTTAATCACCTTCTCCAGGCTTTGCTGGCTTCCTACAAATGCTAGCTAAAATCCAGAGTATGTGAATTAGCTAGTTAATGATATGATCTCTTAATGTCTTCTGCAGGTCTTTGTAGCTTTCTCAAACCATTTCTGCCCTGGTGATTTTTGATTCTTGCATTTAGGCATATTCCTTGATGGTTGCTCCTTTCTTCCTATGGCCTTCATATAGCAAAAATTGCTACATATATGATTGTATTCAGATATTTAATTTTTTTTGCATTTTCTACAAAATATTTGGAAGAATGCATTAATTCATGATGGTTATAGCAAATTTCAGTTTTAAAAAATTATAAATACCCTGTTTTACTATTTTGGTCTACTAATTGTGCTAATGACATCAAACACAAAAATGATTTGCTATAATAGATAAGGCCTGACTTAGGTCCATCAATTGATAATTTAAGTTCAATATTGGAAAAAAAATAAAACAGAATATCTGACAATTGGCAAAACATTTTTGGGGCTATAAGAGGGGAAGGGTATTTAGTACAGATTTTAAGTGAAGAAGCCATGTTTATTTAACAGATTAAATCTCCCTTGCCTCTGGTTGTCCATGGTGATCCACTGGTCAAGCATCAAGGCCCAGTTAGAGTTCTTTATAGTTTTTTTGTAGTTAGGCAATGAAAAAGTCATGCAAAAAGTCTGAGCCTTATTCCACTGAGCTAATTAAATCTGAGAGTTTCAAGAACTCTTATGGAAAACAACAACAACAAACTAGTCTAGCTTATATAGGGCAAAACCTTAAATATTGCTTTCCATGATCATTTTTCAACATTCTAATATAAATATAACCTAATAATCCTCAAAATATTTGGAAGCATTTGTTAATCATATCATTATAACATAGAATTTCTTGAACTGGCATCAAGTGTAGATTTTCAGTAACTTCCTATTATTTAGTTTTTCCATATTCAAATTTAAGCAGTTTTTCAATTTCTGCTGCTGTTTCATCTAATCTAGATTTAGAAACAAGACTATTTCTTACAATAGTTACACATTTATCTATAATACATTGTCATATTATTTCTAGTTGAATGTATTATTGGTCAAAATCAGTGACACACTTGTGTGTAGCTGATTCAATGCTTTTTAAGATGTAGTATATAATGAAAAATTAATATGTGAAATTCATTTTTGTCATTTGTCATTTGTGCATTTGTTGCTTGCCTATTTTAGTGTTCTGTATTTTCTGCACCTAAATATTTCCAGAAGCTGGGGAATGATATTTTTAATTTGCTCCAGTTTAACTCACCTTCTTGTGGTCCTGGACCATAATGAAGCACCACTTACTCAACAGTCATCTATGTCAAGCTGATCACTGCAATCATTCTGAGCAGCACCAGTCTGAAACTCTATGTATCTTTTACTCTTTATTTGATTCTTATGGACATTTGTGTCACATTATCAGGAATGCTAACATAATCAGTGCTATTGCCGTGTTAAATTGGCCAATGCTTTGGATATCTCGTCAGTTCACGATAGCTATTGTAACAGTTTTAGAGCATACGAAGTCCTTGTTGTACATCACCTGGCTGACAATCCACTACTTAGATACACCCCACTTCCTTATCTCCAATAAGAATGAAATTAGCTCCTCTAATGCTGGGAATATTTTGCTTATTGTCTATCACATAGTAAGAAATATTAATAATAAAAACAACAATTATATAGCAATCTAAGAACTGTAAAATCCCTTACGTGTATTATCTCATAATCACAACAACCCTGTGACAGTACAATGTAGTAAACATTTATTAAGCACCTTTTATGTGCCAGGCATTATGCCAAGCATTAAGTATACAAATGAGGGGAAGGGGGAAGGACAGTTCCTGCCCTAACGGAGATCACAATCTAATGCGAGAAGACAATGAACACACAAAAATCTGAAAAGGGAGAGGGAGAAGGTACCTAGGGTAGGAGTATGATGATGGCATTGAATCTAAGGAGTGCAGCTGGTAGGAAATGAAGAATTGGCTTGGCTTCTGAGCAATCTTGATATGTATGCTTTGGAAGGAGTTTTTGCTCAAGCCCTCCAATCAGAGGGGCAGAGACTACTGAGGGTGTTGATGAGGTGTGAGTACTGACCTTCCCATGTCCTTGATCACACTGGGGATGAAGGAGAAAAAATGAAAAAAGCTCTTGTAACAAATATGCATAGTTAATCAAAACAAATGCTTGAAGTGACCATATCCAAAAAGAAAGCTGCTTCAGTTTGCAGTGAGTACATCATCTCCTGGCCAGGTAGAATGCTTCATCATAAGTCAAACAATCAATAAATCAATCAATAAACTTTTATTAAGCACATCATATGTCCTTTGGAATTGACTTGGATCATTGTATTGCTGAGAATTGCTAAGTCATTCACAAATGATCATGACACAATATTGCTTTTACTGCATACAATGTTCTCCTGGTTCTGCTTATTCACGTTGCATATGTTCATGTAAGTCTTTCCACGTTTTTCCAGCTCATCGTTTCTTATAACACAATAGTATTCCATCACAATCATATGCCACAATTTGTTCAGCCAATCACCAATTGATGGGCATTCCCTTAATTTCCAATTCTTTGCCACCACAAAAATAGCTGCTATAAATATTTGTGTACATATAGGTCCTTTTCCTTCTTTTTAAAATGTCTTTGAGATGTAGAAATAATAATGATCTTCCTGGGTCAAAGATTATACACAGTTTTATACCATTTTGGGCAGAGTTCCAAATTGCTCTCCAAATTGATTGTGTCAATCCACAGTGCATTCATGTCCCTATTTTCCCACATCTTCAACTTTTTTTTTCACATTTTTTGTCCCATTAGTCAATCTGATAGGTATGAGGTGGTACTTTAGAACTATTTTAATTACCATTTTTTTAATCAAAAGGGATTAAGAGCATTTTCTTTGTTTCACTATAAATAGTTTTAATTTCATCATCTGAAAACTTTTTGTTTATATGCATTGACCATTTATCAATGGGAGAATGACTTGCATTTTTATAAATTTGACTCAGTTCTCTTTATCTATATGAGAAATGAATCCCTTATAGAAATTTGCTATAAATTCCCTATCTCCAGTCCAGTTTTCCCCTTTCCTTTTAATTTTGGTCACATTGATTTTGCTTGTGCAAAAACTTTTTAATTTCAAGTAACTAAAATTATCATTTTACATCCTATAATGCTGTTGATTTCTTATTTGGTTATAAGTTTTACTCTTATTCATAGGTCTAACAGGTAAATTATTCTGTGCTCCCCTAATTTGCTTATGATATCATCTTTCATGTCTGAATCATGCATCCATTTTGACCTTATCTTGGAATATAGTGTGAGATGCAGGTCTATACTTAGTTTCTTCAAAACTGCTTTCCAGTTTTCCCAGCAATTTTTCCAAATATTGATTTCTTGCACAAAAAGCTGGGCTCCTTGCATTTATTAAAAATTTGATTACTGTGGTCATTACCTACTGCATATTGTGTACCCAATCTGTTCCATTAATAAACTACTCTATCTTTTGGCCCATAGCATATTGTTTTGATGATTATCATTTTATAATACAGTTTGAGATATAGAAAGACTAGGCTACTTTCCTTTGCATATTTTTATTTCCCTTTATATTCTTGAACTTCTATCTTCCAGATGAATTTTGCTATTACTTTTTTTCTAGCTCTATAAAACATTTTTGGTAGTTTGATTGCTATGACAATAGATAAGTAAATTAATTTAAATAGAATTATCATTTTTATTCCATTGGCTCAGTCCTCCAAAGAGCAATTAACATTTTTTTTCTAATTGTTCAGAACTTTTGTTAATGTGAAAAGTGTTTTGTAATTGTGTTCATATAGTTCCTCGGCTTGTTTTGGCAAGTGGACTCCCAATTTTTTTTTTTTATTGTATGTGTTTTTTTTTAATAGATTTTTTTTTCATATCTTGCTTCTGAACTTTGTTGGTAATATGTAGAAATACTGGAATTTAGGTAAGATTTTATTATATCCTACAATTCTGCTAAGTTGTTAATTATTTCAACTAGTATTCTAGTTGATTCTTTAGGATTCTCCAAGTATACCATCATATATATCATCTGCAAAAAGTGATAGTTTTGTTTCCTCATTGATTATTCCAATCCCTTCAACTTATTTTTCTTCTCTTGTTCTTTTCAGTAATACGTCTAGTACAATATTGAATAAGAGTGGTCATGAAGGGCATCCTTGCTTTATTCCAATCATATCAAAAAGACTCCTAGCTTATCCCTGTTACAGATAATACTTACTGTTGAATTTAGATAAATACTACTTATTTTAAGGAAAGCTCATTTTATTCCTATGCTTTCTAATTGTTTTTAAATAAGAATAGCTGTTATATTTTTTTCAAAAGCTTTTTCTGCATCTATTAAAATATTAAGGTTTTTGTTGGTTTTGTTATTATGCATTCAATCATGCTGATAGCCTTCCTAATATTGAACCATCCCTGTATTCTTGGGGTAATCCCCTAACAGAGTATGATTTTTGTCATATAATGCTATAATCCTTTTGCTACTAATTTGTTTATTTGTTGCATCAGTATTTATTGGGGAAATTGGTCCATAGTTTTCTATGTTTTTGCTCTTCTTAGTTTAGGTATTTTTGTCAGAAAAAGAATTTGGTAGGACTTCTTCTTAGCCCATTTTCCCAAATAGTTTATATAGTATTAGAATTAATGGTTTTTAAAATATTTGGTAGAATTCACTTGTGAATCTATCTGGTCCTGGGGATTTTTACTTAGAGAGCTCACTGATGGCTAATTAATTTCTTCCTCCCCCCTTAAGATGGGGTTATTTATTTTTATTTATTTTTTTCATAAAACTAGCTCTTATTTTTATTTATTAGTTCAATGGTTTTCTTACTTTCAATTTTAGTGATCCCCCTTTGATTTTCAGGATATCCATTTTGGTATTTAATTGGGGATATTTAATTTGTTCTTTTTCTAGTTTTTTTTTTAGTTGTGTGCCCAATTATTTGATCTGTTATTTCTCTATTTTATTGTGTAAGGATTTAGAGATAAAAATTTTCCCCTAAGTACTACTTTCGTTGCATCCCATAAATTTTGGTAAGTTGGGTCATTGTTATTCTCTTTAATGAAGTTATTGATTTTTTCTATGATTTGTTCTTTTTGCCACCCATTCCCTAGAAATACATTTTTTTGTTTCTAATTAATTTTAATCTATTTTCCATGGCCTTTCATTGAATAAAATGTTATTGTATTATGATCTGGAAAAGATGCATTTAATACTTCTGTTTTTCTGCATTTGATGTGGGACTTATACTCTAATACATGATCAATTTTGTGTAGGTGCCATGTACCACTGGGGGAAAAAAAGTACATTCCATTCTATTCCCACTGAATTTTCTCCAGAGGTGTATCATATATAAAATTTTCTAAAATTCTGTTCATCTCCTTATTTTTTTCTTCTTTTTTTTGTTTTGTTTCTTTATGTTGTTGTTTTGTTACATTTATCTAATTCCAAGAGGGAAAAGTTGAGATACCCCACTAGCATAGTTTTACTCTCTATTTCTTCCTATAACTTGTTTAATTTCTTTAAATATTTGAATGTTTTACTATTTGGTGCATATATGTTAGTTTTTACATTACTTTATTACCTACAATACCTTCTAGCCAGATATAGTTTCTTGCTTATCTCTTTTAATTAGATCTGTTTTTGTTTTTACTTTTCCTAAGATCATGATTGCTACCCCTGATTTTTCTTTTCTTCTTCAAGTGAAGCATAATAGATTTTGCTTCAGCCTCTTAACTTTACTCTGTGTGCATCTCTCTGGTTCAAATTTGTTTCTTATAAACAACATATTATAAGATTCTTGTTTTCAATCCAATCTGCCATCTGCTTCCATTTTATGGGTGTTCATCCCATTCACTTCCATAGGTATGATTACTATCTATTTCCCTCCCTCCATCCTATTTATCTCTCTGTCTCTTTCAATCTCTCTGTCTCTGTCTGTCTGTCTGTATCTCTCCCTATCTCTGTCTCTATGTCTTTGTGTCTTCTCTCTCTCTCTCTCTCTCTTCTTCCCCCTTCCTCTCTTGCATCTTTCACCTTTCCCTCCTCAAAAGTATTTTGCTTCTGACACCACGACCCCCAATTTTCCCTTTCTTCTATCAGCCTTCTACCTTCTCTTATCCCTTTATCCCCCTTCCTGCCTACTTCATTGTAAGTTAAGACAGATTTTCATACCTGACTGAGTGTATATACTACTCCCTCTTTCAGTCAATTCTGATAAGAGTAAGGTTCAAGCATTTACCACCCCTATCTTCCCCTCCATTGTAAATGATCTTTCACACCTCTTTTATGTGAGACAATTTACCCTATTCTGCCTCTTCCTTTCTCCTTCTCCCAATGCATCCCTCTTTCTCACCCCTTAATTATATATTTTGGATATCATCCCACCATAGTCAACTTACACCCTTGCCCTCTAACTGCCCTGATAATGATAAAGTTCTTAGGAGTTACAAATATTATCTTCTCATGGAGAGATGCAACAATTTAACCTTATTGAATCTCTTGTGATTTTTCTTTCCTGTTTACCTTTTTCTGCTTTTCTTTATTTGAAAATTAAATTTTCTATTTAGCTCTTTTCTTTTCATCATTAATATTTAAAAGTCCTCTATCTCATTAAATAGCCATTTCCCCCAGAAGGATTATACTCATTATTGCTGATCCTTGTGGTAATTCTAGCTCCATTGCCTTCCAGAATATCATACTCCAAATCTTATGAACCTTTAACACAGAAGCTTTTAAATTCTGTGTTATTCTGACTGACTCATGATATTTAAATTGTTTCTTTCTGGTTGCTTGCAGAATATTCCCCTTGACCTGGGAACTTTGAAATTTGACTAGAATATTTATGAGAGTTTTCATTTCATTTCACCTCTTTCAAGAGGTGAAAGGTAGATTCTTTCAATTTTTTGTTTTACCTTCTAGGTCTCAGATATCAGGGAAATTTTCCTTAATATATATTTTTAATGTGATGTCTAGTCTCTTCTTTTTGATCATGGCTTTTAAGTGGTCCAATAATTCTAAAATGATCTCTCCTTAATCTATTTTCCAGGTCAGTTGTCTTTCCAATGAGATATTTCATATTGTTTCTATTTTTCATTTTTAAAAATTTTGTTTTATTCTAATATTTTAATTTTTAAGGAATCGTTTTCTTCAGTGAGTTGTTTTATTCAATGAATTTTTATACATCTTTTTTCTATTTTTTGTTATTCCTTTACCAAAGTTTTGACTTTTTTCATGATTCTCTTGTCGTTTATTTTCCCAATTTTTCCTCTACTTCTATTCTTATTTGATTTTTAAAATCCTTTTTGAGCTCTTCTAGAAATTCTTTTTGGGACTGACAACAATATACATTGAAGCTTAGCATGTAGCCATTTTGACATTGTTATCCTCTTTTCTGTTTGTGTTTTGATCTTCCCTGTCATCATAGTAACATTTTATGGTCAGATTGTTGTTGTTGTTGTTGTTTGCTTATTTTTTCCTGTCTATTTCTTGACTTTTAACTTTATGTTAAAATTGGGCTCTGTTCCTGGAGTGGAAGGAGCACTGTGCCAGGCTTCTGTGTTGCTATTTTCAGAGCTAATTCTGGAAAATTACAAGTTATTAGTTCTTCTAAGGTGGTATGATCTAAGACAGGCCTGCATAACCTGTGGCCTGCCAAAGGATTTTGGGCAGCCCATGCCTGAGGGGTGATCACTGCTTTCCTGCTTGTACCTTTTTTCTGTGAGTTACCATAAGGAGTCTTTTCTACCTTGTAATTCTTACCAGTATCACTGATCCACTTCTGCTGGGAGCTCTAATGTGCTACTGTTCTTCCTTGTGTGACCAGTCCTGTGACCTGAATTGCCATATGGAAATGCAGGAGTCCTTCACCCAGTGCCAGCAAAGTGTCCTCAGTAATCTCTTTTTGAAAACTTGTCTGCCCTAATTACTGTCTGTGGACTGAAAACTCTGGAAGTCGCTATTGCCCTTTCAGTCATTGCCAAGGCCTTCACTGGTTTATTTGGGCCCAGCTTGCTGCTGGTTTGTGTGGTGCTGTGTGGGCTGAATTGTACTTCACTCTCACCTAAGTGAAACAGACCTTCTTTTTTGTCAACCTTCTAAGTTGTCTTGGGCTGGAAAATTGTTCCACCCTGTCCTTTTGTTGGTTATGATGCTTCAGAATTTATTTTGAGGTATTCTATTAAAATAGTTTGGAGGGGAATTTGGGAGAGCTCAGGCAAATCCTTACTTTTACTGCACCATCTCATATCCTGTCTTTATTTCTATGAACATTTTTGTAGATGTATTCATTTAGATATTGTATCTATTAGCAGGTATTAATAGTGGTTGTTGTTTGGGCATTTCATTTGTGTCTGACTCTTCATGACCCCATTTGGGGTTTTCTTGGCAAATATACTGGAATGGTTTGTCATCTTCTTCTCTAGCTCATTGCACAGATGATGAAACTGAGGCAAACAGGGTTAAATGACTTATGCAGTGTCATATAGCTAGTAAGTGTTTGAGGTCAAATCTGATATCAGGTATACCTAACTCCAGGGCTGGCACACTATCCACTGTGTCATCTAGCTGCCCTATTAGCAAGTAGACTTCCAAATATTTAGATTTTCTGTAGTTACTTTAATTGAAATAACTCTACTATTTCTTGCTGGATTTTGTTATTAACTAATAGAAATGATAATTTATGTGTATTTCTTTTATATATATACATATATAGCTTTGCTTACACTATTTATTTATTCTATTAATTGTAGTTGAATCTCTAAGATTTTCTAAATAACCATTATATCATCTACAAGGAGCAATAACTCTCTTTCCTCTTTAACAATGCTTCTTCCTTAAATTTATTTTTATTTTCCCATTACTATAAGTAGTATTTTTATCACTATGTCAAATAATAGTGGTAGCAACAAGCATCCTTACTTTCGATTTTAATGAAAAGACCTCCAGTTTATACCCATTTCATGTATTTTTGTCTCTTGTATTTAGATAGAGATTATATACTATATTTAAGGATAGGTTTATTTCTTTTTTAAGTGCTTTTTAACAGAAAGGATTGTTCTATTTTCTTCAGAAGCTTTTTATGTATCTATTATTACAATCTTATTATTTTAGTTGCTATTATTAATAATATGTCTATTATGTGAATAATTTTCCTAATATTGAACCAATTTTTCATTCAATCCATACTTGTCCTAGTGCAAAATCTTTGTCACATGTTACAGTCCTTGCTACAGTTTTATTGAAAATATTTGCATTATTTTATTATTATTTTAGTTTTATTATTATTTATAATAATATTATAATATATTATGTATAATACATTATATAATGTATAATATATAATATTATATTATGATATTATGATAATATTATTATTATTTTATTAAAAATATTCACTAAGAACGTTGGTTGATAGATTATTTTCTCATTTTCACTTTCCCTGAGTTTAGTATCAAAATCATAATTGTTTTTTAAAAGTAACTTGGTACTAACAATTCTGCATTTTTTGTGCATTTTATGTATTATTATAATTAAATATTCTTGAATATTTAATAGTATTGAATTATGAATATTCTTTGAATATTCAATAGTATTGGATCAAAATTGTATTTTGCCTGTGTTAGGTTTTTTTGTGGTACTTATTTATAGCTCATTCAGTTTCTTTTCCTGAGATTGAAAAAAAAAGTAAAAATCTATTTCTTGTTCTGTTAGTCTTGGCATTTCATATTTTGGTAAATAAATATCTATACCAGTTTTGTTGACATATAATTGGTAAAAATAGTTTCTAAAAATGTTCTTCTATTCATTCTTCAAATTCCATGAGTACTTATTATTCAGTTTCAGTTCTGTTTATTTGGATCTCTTCTTTAAAAGCAAAATAGTTAACATTTGTTTATATTATGTGGTTCATTCAAAGAACAAACTTTTAATATTGTTAATTTTCTTAAAATTTTACAATTTATATATTTGAAATATTTAATTTAGTTTTTAAAAGTTTTTGTTTTCTAATTTGCTTTTTTAATTTTCCTGCCCAATTCGCCAATCTGTTCATTCTTACTTTAGTTGATGAAATGTTTAGAAATATAAAATTTCTGTAAGGAACATATTTGTTTGCATCTGAAATATTTTGCTTTTTGTCTCATTATTGCATTATCTTTAATTAAAGTATCCCTTCTTTCAATGATTGGATTTTTGATCCAACTTTAGGAATGTCATTTAAGTTCTAATTGACTTTTACTTATTTCTTCAGTATCCTTTTATTATATATAATTGAAATGCATTTTGGTTAATAAAAGTGTGTAATATTTCTGATTTTCTGAATTTGTCAAGTTTTTATTTTGTAACACACATGGTCATGTTTTGTACAGGTACCATTACTGCTTAATTATATGTATACTTATTTCTATTCTTATTCAGTAATTGAGAGAGTTTCATATCTATTTTTTTCCTAAAATTCTACTCAAGTTCTTAATGTCTTTATTATTTATTTTTAATTAGATTTGCCTAAATCTGAAAAGGGTTTAGGGAATTCACCTACTATTTTATGTTTTAATAATTATTACTTCTTATGATTCACTTTTTTTTCTTTAAGTATATAGATGTTCTGCTATTTAGTTAATATATATTAAGTACTGGTATCAATTCATTGTCTGTGGAACATACACATTTCAGCATAACATAGTTTCCTTGTTATCTTCTTTTAATTATGAATATTTTAATTTAGCTTTCCCAATATAATGATTGCTCCCTTTACCTTCTTAATCTTTATTTAAATTATAATAGATTTTGCTCTAGCCCCTTATTTAAATTTTGTGAAACTCATGCAAGTGTGTTTCAAACAAACAATATATTGTGTGATTTTGCTTTCCAATTCATTCTATGATAAAATTATGTTTTATCACTGAATTCATTGTATACATGTTCCCAATTATTATCATGTATCATGTACTTCTCTCTCTTTTTAATTTTTCTTTTCTTTTTTTCTTTCTGCTTACTCTTTACAAAAAAGAAGAACAAAGTGACAAAAGAGTATGCTCAGCATGACTGTTTAATGACTGATACAAAGTGCTTCTGTTCCCATGACCTTATTGTTTTCTGTCCTTGTAAACCCTAATTTTTGATCCAACCATGTGATTAGGGTTTATTTCATGACTTGCTATATCCTCCCTCTGATCCTCCCCTTACTCCTCTCCACAGTCTCATCTTTTCTTGAGTCAAATATATTTTTTCAGCCAATTCTTTATGCATCTTTTTTTTCCGACTAATTCAAATGAAAATGAGATTCAAGTTTTGCTTCCTCCCTCTACTTCTTCCTTTTCTCTTTAGTCTTCTACTTACATACCCAGATTTTGTGTGGTAATTTTCCCACCCTTCTATTACCTCTTTTTTCCTATTATGTATTTCTTTTCCACCCTGTGTCCTTCTTTTAAGATCATGAAAATATAACAAATCCACTCTCAGGCCCGCTCTTATTTATCTTCCTCTATGATCCTGGCCTGATGGTTTATGGTTTTAGGGAGAAACTTCCATCATCCTATTAGAACATAAGCACTTCATCTTTATTTAGTCTCCTCTAATTTCTTATGCATATTTTCCCTTTTATACTTCTCATGACTCCCATGTTTATATTTCAAAGTTTCAATTCTGTCCAGGTATTTTCATCAGCAATGCTTAGAAGTTTTCAATTTTATTCAAAGTCCATTTTGAATTTTTTTTTTCACTCCTGTGGAATACCATTTTGTTAGGTGGATTATTTTTGGTTGTAAAACTATAGTTTTGCCTTCTGAAATATTATATGAAAAGTTTCTACTTCTTTGTTTATGTTTTAATTTATTTATTTTTAGTTTTCAACATTCACTTCCACAAGATTTTGAGTTCCAAATTTTCTCCCCATCTCATTCCTCCCCCCACCCCAAGATAGCATGCATTCTGTATACTCCTTCCTCTAATCTACCCTCTCTTTTATCTCTCCCCCCTTCTCTTATCCCCTACCCCTTCTATTTCCCTGTAGGACAAGATATATGTCTATACCCCATTTCCTGCATTTCTTATTTTCCAGTTGCATATGAAACCAATTTTTAACATGTGTTTTTAAACTTTGGGTTACAAATTTTCTCCCTTCCTCCCACCCCACCCTCATTTAAAAGGCAAGCAACTCAATACAGGTTATACATGTGCAGTCATGCAAAACACTTCCATAGTAGTCATGTTGTGAAAAACTAAATATATTTCCCTTCATCCTATCCTGCCCCCTATTTATTCTATTCTCTCTTTGACTCTGTCCCTCCTCAGAAGTGTTTGCTTCTGATTATCCCCTCCCCCAATCTGCCCTCCCCTCTATTATCCCCCTACTCTTTTGTCCCCTTTCCCCCTTATTTTCCTATAGGGTAAGATACATTTCCATACCCAATTGTGTTTGTTATTCCCTCCTTAAGCCAAATCCTATGAGAATAAGATTCACTCATTCCCTCTCACCTTCCCTCATTTCCCCTCCATTGTAAAAGCTTTTTCTTGTCTGTTTCACGTAAGATAAGTTATCCCATTCTACCTCTCCCTTTCTCCTCCCAGTATAATCCTCTCTCATGCCTTAATTTTATTTTCCAGTTATCACCACTTCATCTTCAACTCACCCTGTGCCATCTGTCTGTCTGTCTGTCTATCTATCTATCTATACATACATATAATTTTTTCTCTCCAACTACTCTAATACTGACAAAGGACTCATCAGGTACAAATATCATCTTTCCATGCAGAATGTAAACAGTTCAACCTTAATAAGTCTCTTATGATTTCTCTTTCCTGTTTGCCTCTCATGTTTCACTTGAGTCTTGTATTTGAAAGTCAAATTTTATATTCAGCTCTGGTCTTTCATCAAGAATGCTTGAAAGTCTAGTATTTAACTGAAAGACCATTTTTTTTACCCTGAAGGATTATACTCAGTTTTGCTGGGAAGGTGATTCTTGTTTGTAATACTATCCCCTTTGTCCTCCAGAATATTATATTCCATGTTCTCCATTCCCTTAATGTAGAAGCTGCTAAATATTGTGTTATTCTGATTGTGTTTCCACAATACTTGAATTTTTTCTTTCTGGCTGCTTGCAATATTTTCTCCTTGACCTGGGAACTCTGGAATTTGGCTACAATATTCCTAAGAGTTTTCTTTGGGGATCTCTTTCAGGAGGTTATTGGTGGATTCTTTCCATTTCTATTTTGAGCTCTGGTTCTAAAATATTGGGGCAGTTTTTCTTGATAATTTCTTGAAAGATGATGTTTAGGCTTTTTTTTTGATCATGGCTTTCAGATAGTCCAATAATTTTTAACTTCTCTCTCCTGGATCTATTTTCCAGTTCAGTTGTTTTTCCAATAAGATATTTCACATTCTCTTCTATTTTTCAATCTTTCGTATTTGTTTTACAATGTCTTGTTTTCTCATAAAGTCACTAGCTTTCAATTGCTCCATTCTAATTTTTAAGGAATTATTTTCTTCAGTAAGATTTTGGGCTTCCTTTTCCATTTGGCCAATTTTGCTTTTTAGGGCATTCTTCTCCTCATTGGCTCTTTGAACCTCTTTTGCCATTTGGGTTAGGCTATTTTTTAAGGTGTTATTTTCTTCAGTATTTTTTTTCGAGTCTCCTTTAGCAAGCTGTTGACTTGTTTTTCATGATTTTCTTGCATCACTCTCAGTTTTTCCTCTACTTCTCTTCTTTCTCAAAATCCTTTTTGAGCTCTTCCATGACTTGGGACCAATTCATATTTTTCTTGGAGGCTTTGGATGTAGGAGCTTTGACTTTGTTACCTTCTTCTGGTTGTATGTTTTGATCTTCTTTGTCATCAAAGTAAGATTCTATGGTCTGATTCTTTTTTGCCTGCTTGCTCATGATCCCAGCCAATTATTTGAGTTATATACTCTTTGTTAAGGTAGGAGTCTGCTTCCAGTATGGAGAATGTACTGTCCCAAGCTTCAGTGGTTTTGTGCAGCTGTTTTCAGAGATACTTATAGGGACCTGTAAATTTTCAGTTCTTCTAAGGTGCTATGATCAAGAGTGAGATGTTTATGCCTTTCCTGGCCTGTGCTTTAGTCTATGAGTGACCACAAGCACTCTTTTCTGTCTTGGAACTGTGAGGAGGATTTCCTCTCTCTTGCCATGATGAACTGTGAGGAGTATTTCTTCTCTCATGCTCCACCATGCCAATGCTCCTCCTCACCCCAGGACCAGCACCCATTACTGTGACCCAGATCCAAGCACAGGCAAAGCAAGAGATACCTGTACCAGCAGAGAGATTCCCGCAATCCCCTTCTGATCAGCCACTAGATTCCCCCTCAGTGTGTGGGACAGAAGATCAGGAAGCAGTCACCACCCTGGGACCAGGCTTGGGGACTGAAGCTGAGACCACTGCGCTTCTCTCTCTCAAAGCAGACACTGACTTTTCCCACTGACCTTCTGAGTTGTCTTTGGCATTCATGGGTTGAGAGTTCTGGAAACTGCCACAGCTGCCTGTGATTCAGTCCTCTGAGGCTTGTTCCAAGTTTGCTGTGGCCTGCATACCCATGCTGAACAGCACTCCTCTCCCAGACTTGTGTGATATGCCTTTCAGATCAACCATTCAGGTTGTCTTGGGCTGGAAATTTATTTCACTTTGTCTTTTTGTGGGTTCTGCTGCTTTAGAATTTGTTTAGAGCCATTTTTTACAGGTATTTGGAGGGGTTTGGAGGAGAGCTCAAGCAAGTCAGTGCTTTTGACCACCCCTTAGACCTGTGACCCAGATTCAAGCACGGGCAATGCAAGAGATTCCTTCCTCAGCACTGGCAAAGAGATCCCTGCAATCCCCCTCTGATCAGCTACTCAATTCTCTCTCAGGCAGTGGGCCAAAAGCTCAGGAAGCAGCTACGGCCCAAGGCCGCGCTTGGGATTTGTGAGTGAGACCTAGCTTCTATCTCAAAGTAGTCACAGACTTGTCCCACTGACCTTCCAAGTTGTCTTTGGCTTTCATGGGTTCAGAAGTTTGGAAACCACCACAGCTGCCTGTGATTCAGTCCTCTAAGGCCTGCTCCAGGTTTGTTGCTGCCTGTGCGCCCATGCCCAACTGAACTTCTCTCCCTGCCCAGTGCAACATACCTTTCTGATCAACCATCCAGGTTGTCTTGGGCTGGAAATTTGTTTCACTCTGTCTTTTTGTGGGTTCTGCTGCTTTAGAATTTGTTTAGAGCCATTTTTTACAGGAATTTGGAAAGGATTGAGGGAGAGCTCAAGCAAGTCAGTGCTTTTACTCTGCCCTCCCCCCCCACGAATCTAAGCCTGGTGGATTCTTTCTATGGCTATTTTACCCTCTGGTTCTAGGACCTCAGGGCAATTTTCCTTGATGATTTCCTGAAAGATACTGTCCAGGCTCTTTTTTTCATCATGATTTTCAGGTAGACCAATAATTTTTAAATTGTCTCTCCTGCATTGATTTTCCAGGTCAGTTCTTTTACCAATGAGATATTTTATGTTTTCATCTATTTTTTCACTTTTTATTTCTGTTTGACTGATTCTTGCTCTCTCATAGATCCATTAGCTTCCATTTGCCCAGTTGTAATTTTTAACAAATTGTTTTCTTCTATTAGGTTTGGTACCTCCTTCCCCATTTGGTCAATTGTATTTTTTAGGGACTTGTTTTCTTCAGTGTACTTTTTTTTCCAGTTGGCCAATTGTATTTTTTAAGGATTCTTCTACCTCTCTCATTTGACTTTTAAAATCCTTCTTGAGCTCTTCTAAGAAGACTTTTTGGGTTCAGACCAGTTCATATTCCCTTTTGAGGTTCCAGATGTTGGTTTGTTGACAATGTTGTCCTCTTCAGAATTTCTGCATTGATCTTCGCTATTCTTATAATAAGAATCTATGGTATGTTTCTTTTTACTCATGGTATTTGCTTATTTCCTGGCCTTTAAAGAGATTGAGCTCTCCTCATAGTGAGCAGAGGGCACTGACCCAAGCTTCTTGTGTTGGGAGCTTTGGGCCTGGTCAATGTCTTTGTGTGCTGGGGCCCCTGATGTTGGCAGTTGGAGGCTATAGGTTTCTGGCAGCTTACCTGGTGTTGGACTGGAATAAGCAACGCTGTAACCCTCAGGCAACTCTAGGTTGCCTGCTTTTCCTTTCCTTCTGATTTCTTCCATACCTTTTAGATGGATGTCACAGGGTATTTATCTGCCTGGGGCCCTTTGTAGTGTTGCTTCCCTCATTTTTGCTAGGGAACTGGGAGACCCATTTGCTGTAGAATACTAAGGCACCTGGTGGCTTTCTGAGCTGGTTTCCACCAGTTCTCCCACCCTCACTGAGTCACTCGGAAGTCCAGCTGTTGTTGTTTGCCTGCTCCACCACCTGGGTTTCAGGATCTCCTCCTGGTATGCTAAAGTGGGACTTTCCATTAGTTTGCTGGGACACCTCTCATTCTGTACTGCCCCCACCTCCCCCAGGGCAAGAGGGGCCTTTCCTGTTAATCCCTCATGATCTGAAACGGGCTACTGGACTGCTGCTCTCCATCTTTCTTCTGGTTCAGCTGTTCCAGGGTTTCCCCTGGGGTGATATTTTCTGGGCTTTCAGAGGTTGATAGGGAAGAGTGAGAGCGACCAACTTTTTACTCTGCCATCTTGGCTCCCAGAAGCGGAAGGCTCCAAGGGCAAGGATTATCTTTTGCCTTTCTTTGAATCCTCTATGCTTATCACAGTCCCTGAAGCACAGTAGGGACTTAATGAATGCTTATTGACTAAATGAGAATTGTACTAATAAGGCCAAGGCCATCTATTTAATCACTCAATCATCCAATTAACTTCAAAAATGAAGAATGGTCACATTATTCTATCTCTAAAATGATCAGTATCCTCTTCACTCATCCCCCTCATGAATATACCATTGGGCTATCAGAGCATCAGTCACTGAAAATTATGTGCACATATATAGAGGTTCAAGTCAAAAGTTAATTAGAATATATTTACTTAATATGAGAAACAGCAATGGTCTGTGTGGTACCTGCATCCTTGAGGCCAGATGTGCCCTCTAGGTCCATAAGTGCAGCCCTTTGACTGAATCCAAACTTCACAGAACAAATCTCCTTAACAAAAAGTTTTGACAGGGAAGATCAAAACATAAACTCAGAACAGGACAACATTGTTAATATACCCACACTCAAAACCTCAAAGGGGAATATGAACTGGTCTCAAGTCCAAAAGTCTTCTTGGAAGAGCTCAAGAAGGATTTTAAAAGTCAAAAAAGAAAGGTAGAAGAAAAATTGGGAAAAGAAATGAGCAGTATAAAAGAGATAGTCAACAGCTTAGAAAAGGAAAGACAAAAGTTGACTTTAGAAAGCAATTCTTTTAAAATCCAATTGGCAAAATGGGGGAAAAAAAGTACACTGAAGAAAACAACTCCTTACGAAGTATAATTGGCCAAATGAAAAGGAGATACAAAAGTAACTGAAGAAAACAATTCATTAAAAATTAGAATTGGGCAAGTGGAAACTAATGATTCTATAAGACATCAAAAATCAGTCAAACAAATCAAAAGAATGAAAAAACAGAAGGAAACATAAAATGCCTCATTGGAATAACAACTGACATGGAAAATAGATCGAGAAAAGATAATTTAAGAATTATTGGTCTAAAAAGAGAGTGTGGATGGCATCTTTCAAGAAATCATCAAAGAAAATTGCCTTGAGGTCCTATAACCATAGGGTAAAATGGTCATTGAAAGAATCCACCAATCACCTCCTGAAAGAGATCCCAAATGAAAATTCCAAGGTATATTGTAGTTGAAGGAAAAAATAGTGCAAGCATCTAGAAAGAAACAATTTAAACATTGTGGAACTGCAGTCAGGATCATGCAGGACCTTGCAGCTTCTACAGAAAAGACCAGAGAGCTTGGAATATGATATTCTATAAGGCAAAGGAGCTTGGATTACAACCAAGAATCAACTACCCAGCAAAACTAAGCATAATCTTTCTGAGGAGGAGATAGATATTCAATGAAATAGGGGGCTTCCCTGATGAACTCAGTGGAATATTTGATCTTCAAATACAGACTCAAGAGAGGCATACAAAGGTAGGGGGAAAAAAGGAAAGAAAAAAAGAAGTAAAAGAAAGAAAAAAAGAAGTAAAAACATGTTATTCAATAAGGGCAAACTGTTTAGATCCCTACATGGGAAGATGATACTTATAACTCTTAAGAACTGTATCTTTAATAGACAACAAAACTATGCTAGTGGGGGACCTCAACCTTGCCCTCTCATAACTAGATAAATCTAACCATGAATAAATAAGAAAGAACTAAGGAGGTGAATAAAATATTAGGAATATTAGATATGGTAGACTCTGGAGAAAATAAATAGGGATAGAAAGGAATATGCCTTTTTCTCAGCAGTACATGGCACCTACAAAAAATATTGACCATGTATTAGAGCATAAAAACCTCACAATCCAATCCAAAAAGGCAGAAATATTAAACATATTTTGAAGATCATGATGCAATAAAAAATTTATGTAATAAAGGGCCATGGAAAGATAGACTAAAAATTAATTGGAAACTAAATATCTTATCCTAAAGAATGAGTGGGTCAAACAACAAATCTTAGAAATAATCAATAAGTTCATCCAAGAGAATGGCAATGATAAGACAACACACCAAAACTTATGGGATGCAGCAAAAGTGGTTCTTAGGGGAAGTTTTACATCTCTCAATGCTTATATGAATAAATAGAAGAAGAGAGGAGCAATGAATTGGGCATGCAAATAAAAAAAAGCTAGAAAAAGAACAAATTAAAAATCACCAATTAAATACCAAATGAGAAATACTAAAAACCAAAGGAGAGATTAATAAAATGGAAATTAAGAAAACTATTGAATTAATAAATAAAACAAAGATATGGTTTTATGAAAAAAATAAATAAACCTTTGGTTAATTTGATTCAAAAAAAAAAGAAAGAAGAAAACCAAATTACCAGTATCAAAAATAAAAATGGTGAATTCACCACCAATGAAAAGGAATTTAAAGCAATAATTAAGAGCAATTTTGCCCAGCTGTCTGCTAATAAATTTGACAATCTTAGTGAAATGGATGAATATTTACAAAAATATAAATTGCCGAGATTAACATAAGAGGAAATAAAATACCTAAATAACCATATTTCAGAAAAAAGAAATTGAAAAATCCATCAATGAACTCCCTAGAAAAAAATCTCTAGGACTGGATGGATTTACAAGTGAATTCTATAAGAACCATTAATTCCAATATTACAAAGTGAATTCTATCCAATATTACAAGTGAATTCTATCTAACATTTAAAAGAACCATTATTTGCAATACTACATAGACTATTTGGGAAAATATGTGAAGAAGAAGTCCTACCAAATTCTTTTTTGTGATTTTAATATAGTGTTGATACCTAAACATGGAAGAGTCAAAACAGAGAAAGAAAATTATAGATCAATTTTCCTAATAAATATAGATGCAAAAATTTTAAATAAAACATGCAAAGAGATTACAGCAATTTATCATGAGAAAAATATACTATGACCAGGTAGGATTTATACTAGGAATGCAGGGCTGATTCAATATTAGGAAAACTATCAACATAATTGACCATGTCAACAACAAAACTAACAGAAATCATGATTATCTGAATAGGTGCAGAAAAAGCTTTTGACAAAATACAACACTCATTCCTATTAAAAAAAAAACAGTAGAGAGCATAGGAACAATGGAGTCTTCCTTAAAATGATAAGTAGCAGCTACCTAAAACCATCAACAAACATTATATGTAATGGGGATGAACTAGAAGCGTTTCCAATAAGATGAGGGTGAAACAAGTATGTCTATTATCATCACTGTTATTCAATGTGTTACTAGGAGGAGAGGGATGAGGACAAAATTTGGAACTCAAAATCTTATGGAAGTAAATGTTGAAAATGAAAAATAAATAAATTAATAAAAAAAGGATTTGTTCTTTAAAACTTCAACTCAGTGAAAAGGCTGCATCCAAGGACCTAGAAAGGCACAGGTTCCCCAATCCTGGTAGTGGATAAAAAATTATCCCAGAAGCCAGTAAGATAGGATCAAGTTTTTCTTTCACATATTTGCCCTATATGACACTAGTCAAGTTACTTATTTTTTCATTGCTCTCGGCAACTCATTGGTGTCAACTTATTAGTAGTAGAAATTTCCTCACTTGGGAGCTCCCTGTATCAGATTACAAAATCTGCTCTGATCTCAGTCCATAATGTGTCCTATTTAACAACATGCATAATTGTTTTTGTGTTGGTTGATAATTATGAATAAATTGTAGACATTTGGTAAAAATGTCTCTAGTTAGTATTGCTTTTCAGCAGTCCAATCATTTTTATTTCCAGTTTTTTTTTCCAGTTCTCAAAATCATTGCCTATATTGTAAGCTTCTCAAACAGCCTTTGCTATTTATCATTATCATCATAACTATATTAAAAAAACAAAATAAGCATAAAAAACTTGGATTGTATTGCCCAACACAGGGAATTTCCTAGTTTTATGAATATATTTGAAGTATTGAATCTAGTTCTAGTTTCCATCTTTTAGAGAAAGCATTCTGTTCTTAAACTGATACCATCCAAAGGTGAGTAAACAGGAAGGTAAAAAGTATCAAGATTATGCTGTATTAGGATTTGAAGAAGCAATTTCTCCATAATTTAAAGAAGAGAAAACTAAAGGGGTACATGATAATCTGCCTTCATGTATTTGAAGGAATGTCATGTGAAAGAAGGTTTTAATTTACTCTTGATGGCACTAGAGAATAGAAGGAGGAGAGGTGCTTCAGAGAGGCAAATTTATGTTTGACATAAGGAAAGAGACTTTCTAACAATTAAAGCTGCCTAACAGTAGAATGAACTACATAGAAAGTCAGTGGATTCTGCTTTTTCTTCCCTATGGACACTAGAAAGACTAGAAAATCACTTGTTGGATATATCATGGAAATATATTCTTGTTGAGTAATAAGTTGGACTAGAGATGACCTCTAGGTCGTCCCTGGCAGTTCTGAGATTCTTTGATTCTGTGACCCATCCCCAACATAGTCAATGACTAAGAATCCCTGTGATACATGTAGGTGGTCCTATCCAAGTGACCCTCTTAGCTACCTGTTACTTCTTACTCTTCCTTTGCTTTATTTGTCCCCTAAATAAGCGTGTCTTTGTTCTCTGAATATGTAGTTTGAGTTCAACTCTAAAAAGGGATTTATGTCATTCTCCTTTGTTGTTGAGTCCCAAAATCAATAAGTAAATAAAAATTGATCTCTAGCACTATGCAGCCAAACCAGTAGTATCACTGTGGTATTATGCAGTATGGAGAACAACATATTTACATTTCAGTACCATTTTCAATATATGCACCAGGTTAATCAATAGGATGTTTATGTCATACAGCATGAGTATCAAGAAGAAAAATCATGAAAATGCATTGCAACCCAATCACTGGTACTGGAACTTAATAATTTGTAAGTTAACTTCACTACTTTGGCACTAGAGGAAGAGATAAAACAAATGGAATAATTGATGTACATAGTAGATAATTGATGTATATAGAAAGTGTAACAAGTGGATAATTGATGTATATAAATGTTTAATAAGTGACTTGTTTTGAATTGCATTGAATGCTGTTCAGAAAGCTGGAGAAGAACACATCCAGGAATAGTGGACAGAAAAAAACACTTGAAAATATTATTATGAATCATAATTTTGAAAGTGATCGTTGCAGGAAGCAACATGAGAAAAGATAATGGTTTTATCTAATGTCCTTAAATAGAGTAGAGGCACAGACTCTTAATGACTCATAAAATATATTTTTTTTACAAATCATTGAACTAGTATCAAATATGACAACACTAAAGAAAAATATTAAATTAGAAGGAAAAAATAGAAACAATTTAATGATAGTAAAAGGACTTCTCTATTTTCCATTTTAAATTAGAAAAAAAAAGTTTAAAATCCATCTGTTTTATTTAAATATTTTAAAGTTATTACCTTAAAAGTTCTGAAGCAGTTTATAGATTTAACATTTATGGAGTGTTATAGTACTGAAGCTTCCTGCCTCAAGGAATCATTCATAATTATGAAAATTAAAAAAAAACTGAAGAACATTCAGTACCTATGGCCCATGGTCAATTTGTTTTTTTCTATTTAATGGAAAACTCTGTGGTCTAAGCACACAGTGAATTCTCATATTGTTGTTGCTGATTTATGTGAAATTGGGTGAGTCACTTAAGGGAGAAAAAGCTCAGAGGTTATCAGAAAAGTGTAAGCAATAATAACCAGACTTATGAGACATGCTAAAGCACCATTTCTCCCCCCCAAAAAAATTTGCTTCAAAATTATTTCTTAATGTTGATAAAGTACCTCCCACAAAAAAATTGCTTCAAAATTATTTCTTAATGTTGATAAAGCAAAGGAATTGTATTTTGTAGAGTTTTTAAAAATATATCATCCTACTAATTCCATCATAATTATGGTTTTGATAACACAGCTTAAATTATTATTTTCTATTCTGTCCAATCTTTTGTCTATGAGTCTGGGTCTAAGTGATTGTTATTTTCACATTTATTCAAAATACCAATATCCTTATAAAACAGTTTCAGGAAACATCCAAGGGAAAAGGTCAGGTATTCTGTTCAGGTATTTGAAAACTACTCTATCCTGTAAAGTTATTGTTTTATGCTGGAGATAGTTCATTTGCAACCTATCCAACTCAGTTTTTTTTTTCCTTTTTAAGATAGGTGATCATGTTGTTCCTTTAACCAATACTGGGTTTCTTTAATTTATATTACCATATTTTCTTGTATGACTTCCCTCTTTTTTAGCATGTATTATATTGCTCAAAATAGGACACTGAGTTTATTATAAAGGTAAAATATTTTTGTATGCTAAATGTGGGGAAAAATAAACTATTGAAATGCATAGTCTCTGCCCCAAAGCTCCTAAAGTTTTGATAAGAACATTTGAAGAGGGCTGGCTGTCCAATGGTTAAACACTTATTTTCACCAAACAGAGTAATTCAAACATTTCCCAATTGTGCTTCTACTACCCAGCAGAGGGGAAATTTAGGAAAGAAAACAAAAGGTTCATCTGTTCCTAAAATATGACAGGGGAAGAGTGGAAAAGATGATACATAAAAAGGAGAAAAATGTAGCACACTAGACAACTGTTTACCCACACAGAGTCCCAAAGGGAATCTTGCTTTTAAAAATAATAATGATTACAAAGTGCAAATGAAGATCTTAGAAACATATACTCTTAGAACTAGAAAGGACCTTAGAGGTCATTTAGGCCCAGCCATACACAAAGCAACATTTTTCTTATACTATTCTGCTCAACTGTGTATTAGACAAATAAAGATATCCTTAATCTGCAAAGTCCAAAGATGGGTTATTTTGTGAGTGTGATAGGCTTGGAAATTGGAACTAAAGTTGACAATTGACTCTTCAGTAAATGTTTATTTATAAAATAACTTTAGCAATTTCTATCCCATATTTTTAGGTAAATTCAGTTGAAAGAGCCGTGTGACAATAAGGGCTGATGATATCCTCTAAATTTCAGTGTTAGGACAAAATTCCAATGTCCTCCCCTTAGTTTTAGCTTTGGAAATATGTGAAAATAAGAACATGATAATATCCACATGCACAATTTATAAAAGCAGTAGCATGAAGAGGATGAGATCTACACATGTATTCTTTACTAAACCTAGTTCCAATATAAGAACAGTGTTTTTATGGATTTGAAGGTGCGGTGAATCTCATTTTAGAAGAAAAACTGTCTTAGTGGGATGAAATAAAGTGTAGAATAAAAGAATAGTTCCAAACAGCCCATAACTTATGAGTGAGTTCAATAAAGCGGAGAGGATGGTAGCTGTGGAAAGACAGTTTGGAAGCTTTTCTGAAGCATCCTATTTGTGTTGTAAAACAAAGCAAAACCGCTGCTTTCCTATTGATATGATGACATTGTTTTAATTGGGGCTTGGAGGGGAAGCAGTGGCTGCTTGCCAGGTTTATATGCATGCATCCAGTTGTTCTGACAGTTATAGGCCTTAAGTTGTAATGGCTGAGGGACTGGCAGCCATTCAGTGTGCCTCCTATACACAAGTGAATATCCTACTAGACTATTTAAGACTTAATATGGTAGTCATTAACAGTTAGAGAAAGAGGAAGAAATGCAGTGCACTTGATTAATCAGAAATGCTCAATAGATTTAATGCCTAGGAGGGGTTCCTTCTTAAATCTATTTACCCTTACCATTTTAATTTGTTTAAGTTACTATGGTTCCCTGAACATTCAAGCCTCTGATTTTGACACAGGAAGTCAACTAAATCTGCTATTGAAAACACATTATTGTTCAGAGAGATGGGGAAAAAGTTTATATTCAATTTTTTCCCAGAAACCTTGGACCTGAAAGAAATTATTACAGAGTCCTCAATTGATTAATTGTTCTCTTCTTTTTAATTAACACTCAAAGTTTTTAGATGGAAGGAAATAATAAATTCTGTATTCTTTTGGGAACTCTGAAGTCATTCTTTCAAACTCATCAAATAAAAATTTCTTAGTTCAATGAAACTCTTCATCAGCAACTTATTAATGAGGAAAAACTTGAAAAAGGAATGGGAAATCATGACTATCACCAAGTTTGCCTAGGGAGTTTCTTAAGAGCTTTCTATTGTGTTCTTGCCTTGTGGTAGCTTACATTTAAATTAGGTCAGTTACATGGGTTTCAGTTGTTTTTTTTAATTCAGATCTGAGAGAGATAGAAATTATGACAGAATGGAATAATTAAGAGTCAGTAAGTAAGTAAGACATAGATAAAGTCTTGCACTTAGGTTTGAAAAAGAAATTAGTACAAGGATGAGATGGAGATTTGGATTGCAGGAGTTTGTTAAAAAAATGACATGAGGGTTTTATGTGACTACAAGATAAATGTGAGTCAAAAGTAAGATGTGGCTGCTAAAAAAAAAAAATGCACATTTTTGAAGACCAAAAATGATATTTCTTCTCCATATGGAACTCCCAGTGAGGAAATTCCATGTATTGATGCAGAATGTCACTCTCTCTGCCATTTAGAATTTTACTTAGAGAGTTGCTTACATCAATTAGAGCAGAGGTGTCAAACATGCCTCTGGCAGACTGCAGACAGCCCACAACACCCCCAAGTGTTACTAGAACCAAATTACAATGCAATTAGGGAACTATTTAACAAAATAAATAAAAATAATATGAAACATATAATGTCACATTTTCAAACTATTCTGGGCCATTGCCTGTGGTCTTGACTTTTGTCTTGCCACTGGACTTTGATGACTCTGGAGGAGAGAGTGAAGCTGAAGACGTTGTGTAGCTCTGCCTTACTCAAATTCAATTTATAACCAAGTCAAGACTTTAGCCACCTTATGTCATTGGTCTTCTTTGGGAACAATGGCTCAACAACAACAACAAAATAAAGAGTTCTGCATGAAATATCTACGCAGAGAGAAGGTCTTCCACAGGAGGTGTTGGGAATAAAACTTTTGTCACACATATTTCTTATACATGTGCCTCATTAAGGTCTAATGTTAAGCTTACTCCTTGCATGGATGCTGTGAGTATTTGTGGGAAGGAATGAAACAGTTTTTTTAAAATATTTTTTTCTATTATTTGTCTTTACCATGTTATCTGGGAGCAGTAGGAGGAGGAGTAGCTACCTCTGGGGACCCAACTTGCCAACTTGAGTAAAAGTTGGAGTTGTAGAATACTGCTATCTTCTTCTTCCTCCACCTCCTCCTCCTCTTCCTCCTCCTCCTCCTCTTCCTCCTCCTTCTCCTTGTTCTTCTTCTTCTTCTTCTTCTTCTTCTCCTTCTTCTTCTTCTCCTTTCCTCACCACATGTAAATTTTTTGTTTCGTTTTGGGTTTTTTTTGCTGTTCGTGGGCTACATTTTTAAAATTATAATTATTTAATTCATTATTATCCCTTTTAAAACTGGGATAATTTACTATTTGTCCTGTGTAGTTTTCATTCATGATTTCTTGAAATATAACTGAAAAAAACAGGCTTTAAAAAATTCCATTGTACTTCAAATGAAGCTACTTGACTATACCTTTAAATCCAAACCACTCTGGCTTTCATTGAATGGCCAGTAATAGCCCTAGTCTGAGCCTTCTGGCTCTTTGTAAGGTTTTGATAGTTTAGAATGAGTGTACATAGTAACTGTTTTCTATTCTTGCCAGAAACTCTGAAGATCTTCCCTTCGAAGATTTTTATTTTGGCAATGGTAAATTGGGCCATCTTTTCTCTTAATTCTTACCTAGCCCTTAGTCTTTGAATAGGTATTGCCTGAGACCTGGAAAAACCTTAATTTAGAAAGGCCAAGGTCATCAACTGCATCCTGGGCCATTGTTAGTTGTCTTGACTTTTGTCTTGCAACTGGACTTTGATAACTCTGGAGGAGATAGTGAAGTTGACAACTTTGTGCAGCAATGCCTCATTCACATCCAATTCACACGCAAGTCAAGATGTTATTGATCTCCTGGGAGAATAAGGAACAAACAACATCTGAGTTTGACACCACTCAATTAAAGGTTTACTTTAGCTCAGGATCACACAACCTTTAAGTGTCAGAGGTAGGCCTTGAACCCATGTCTTGTCCTGATTCTAAGGCTTCCTATTTATTTACTATGCCACAGCAGTCTAAGTGTGGGCTTAGACTACAAAAATAAAAGAACTCAGGTCAAGTCAGGAAAGATTCCCTCTGTTCAGTGTTGATGATTCCACATACAAAGTACTACATTCATTTCTAGGTAATATAAGCTAAGAAGGAAATTGACCCATTCACTATGCCACTAGGCAAACAAGTAAGGAAAGAGGTCTGAAAATATTTTTTCTTTTTCTTTTCTTTTTTTTATACACATGTCTTATTCATAGAATCATATAATATTAATGTTGGAGTCACTTCATGTTTTGCTGCCAATGAACTAGTTCCTAAATATTTTTTCATCTTCTTTTATTTTTCAATATTCTTATGCCATTGGAAATATAAACAAAAAATCAATGACAAAATAAACTTTAGAATCGATCTTAAATTTTCCTCTATGACAGAAAATAAATAAAACATTATTTAAGCTATTCCTACCCTTTATATATACACATAAATGTGCAAACTAACATGTGAGTTAAAATGTACGGTGTATTTACAATATGCATTTGGTAAACATTCATTTTAAAATATCTTCAATGTCACCAAAAGAATTTACTGACTTGGCTAATTTGTTTTGAATATAAAAAGAAGTCAATAAAGATGATTTCCTAAGAACCAGAAATTAGAAATGTATTTTATGCACAGAAAAATTAATCTAGATCCAAGATACAGCCCATAGAACTATGCCCAAAAGGCTATAAGATTGTGCATACCCTCTGACTCAGCGATACCACTTCTAGGTCTATATCCCAAAGAGATCATACAAATGGGAAAAGGACCCACATGTACAAAAATGTTTATTGCAGCTCTTTCTGTAGTGACAAAGAATTGGAAATTGAGGGGATGCCCATAAATTGGGGAATGGCTGAACAAGTTGTGGTATATTAATTTAATGGAATACTATTGTGCTATAAGAAATGATGAGCAGACAGACTTCAGAAAAACCTGGAAACACTTATATGAATTGAGGTTGAGTGAAGTGAGCAGAACCAGAAGAACATTGTAGACAGTAACAGCCACATTGTGTGATGACTGACTTTGATATACTCAGCTCTTAGCAATACAAGGATCTAAGCCAACCCCAAAACAATCACAATGGAAATTGCTACCTACACCCAGAGAAGGAAATATGGAGTCTGAATGCTCATAGAAGCATGCTATTTGCTCTCCTTTTCCTTTGGTGTTTTCTTTGAATGCTTCATTCTTGTAGTTCCTCTCATTAGTTCCAATAGTTCTTTACATCATGGCTAATGGGAAAATATGCTTAATATGAATGTGTAAGTAAAGACTATATTAGATTGCATACCATCTTGGTGGAGGGGAAAGGAGTGGAAGAGGGAGAAAATTTAATACTCAAAATCTTTTGTAAGTTAATGTTGAAAACTAAAAATAAATAAATTGTTTTTAAAAAAAGAAAAATCAGGTGAGATACACTTGATATATGGAATGATATATCACGGTATTAAAGTAAATAGCAACAATTAATGAAACAATAATTAGTAACCTAACATCTCACCTTCAGGTACCATTCGCAATGATCATTCATCAATAATACACGTACAGTGGAAAGAATCATTTGACAATCTCTATTTGTATGACTACAGGAATAAGTTACATTAAGGATATATCACATGTATATGTCACAGCAGTAATAGATATCTATAGAACACACAAATAACAGCAAAGAAATGTAGATTAAGGGGCAACTAAGTGGCGCAGTGGATAGAGCACTGGCCCTGGAATAAGGAGGACCTGAGTTCAAATCTGGCCTCAGACACATAACACTCACTAGCTGTGTGACTCTGGGCAAGTCACTTAACCCCAATTGCCTCACCAAAAACAAATGTAGAGTAAAAATGAAAAAACTGAGCTTACAAGATATCAAAATATTCCAAAATGGCATATAAACAAAAATAAATATCAAAGCTATGCTTAGTTAACATAGTGATGTAGCTGCAATAAATGTATAATCATAGCCCAAAAGTAAATAAACATATACAAGAAAATCATAAGAAGATGCATTCTCAAAACATGCAATTGCTTGAAAAGCATACAATACATGGGCAAATATTAGCATTTTTGTCTAGTTACATGGGTAATCGCTTCCTCCACTTTCCCCCAGAGTGGTAGATTTTTTTAATCAATTTTATTTTATTTTCAAATTTGTCTTTCCATCCCACCCTTCTTTCCTTGAGAAAACAAGAAAAACAAAACATTTTACAAAAATGTGCAGTCAAGCAAAATAAATTTCTTCATTGGTCATGTCACAAAAATAAAAACAAATATATACTTTGAATCTGTACTCTGAGTGTTTTCCCTCTCTATCTGAAGCTATGTAGCATGTTTGATTGTGGGTCCTACAAATTGCTGTTGATCATTGTGTCAATCAGTTACTAAGTCTTTCAAAGTTGTTTGTCTTTACAATATTGTCATTATTGTAGAAATTGTTTTCCTGACACCAAAGAGCAGGAATTCTTAACCTGCTGGTATGTGAATTCTTTTTTTTTCTTCCTATATTTCAGCATAAATGGTTCGTTTGAATTTCTATGTATTTTATTTTATACATTTAAAACTTTATTCTGATAAGAGGTCCAGAGGCTTTACTTGACTGCCAATAAAGTCCATGACAAAAATAAAAAAGTTCAAGAACACCTGCCGTCTAGAAAATCTTAAGTTTGGTCACTGGCTAAATAGTCTTAGCTCCTATGTGACATGCTTATATGTAAGTCCCTGTACCTCAACTTCATGATTATTTGGGCTGATCATAATTCTCACCAGAATTATTATCATATATTTCTTAATCTGAATTTGTAGAAGGTCTAGGATGGCTAGCAGTGTTATCAGCTTATGGATTGTAGTTGTATTTTATCCTAGGCATCTCTATTGCTGTAATACTACAAAGAAAAAAGA
The DNA here is from genome assembly GCF_900497805.2 of Vombatus ursinus. Classification (NCBI taxonomy): domain Eukaryota; kingdom Metazoa; phylum Chordata; class Mammalia; order Diprotodontia; family Vombatidae; genus Vombatus; species Vombatus ursinus. The sequence goes on from NW_020944605.1 coordinate 3,191,178, forward strand.
AATGTATCTGTGTTCAGTCTTTTCCCATTTTTTGAACTTGTTATCAGGTTATAATATAGTCTTTCTAACTTGAAATATCTTTTTGAGCCATTGTCTGCATTTGGTAGTCTTTGCATGATTGGCAGGTTGTCTCTTTTCCTTAGACTTTGTTGATATAAGGGTTCTTTATCTGTTCATCCAAGGGTCCTGACAACTCACCTATAGGTAATAATAGCATCTATGACAATTTTTAAATAGGCAAGTTGTCCGGACTTTCAATAACTTGCTAAAGAGTAGCCTTCCATGGATTTGCTCAGTTTTGTGTTCCATGAATGAAATGATTTCTCTGTGACTTTGTTGAAGGTCTTCACAATGAAAATGCTGCATCATATCATCATTACATTTTTGTTAGTTGCCAATCCATTGCCGAGTTATGTCAATACTGTTATCCTTATAATACCTCTTGTATATACTCCCTTCTCCCTTCTGACACTTACACAGCTCTGGTTCAGATCCATATCACCTTGTGCCTCCGATATTTCAATAGCCTGCTTGTTGCTCTCTTTGTCTTAAAAATTCTCCTCATGTCAGCCCAGTCTCTATTTAGCTGTCTTAGTGCTATTCTTAGAGTACAGGTCTGATCATGTTACACACAGACACACAGACACACAGACACACAGACACACACACACACACACACACACAACCCACCCAGTCAACAAACTCCAGTAGTCCCCTATTACCTCCAGGATAAAAAATAAAATAAAATAAAATCTTCCCCCTTTTAAAACTCTTTAGAATGTAGCCTCTTCCTACCTTTTTAGTCTTCTTGTACCTTATGCCTTCTCTACTTACTGTATGATTCAGTAGCACTGTTCTCCTTGCTGTTTGTTACAATGAATGCTCCAACTCCCCATGATGCATTTTCATTGCTTATCCACCAAACCTGGAGTTCCCTTTCTCTCCATCTCTGTCTCCTGGATTCTCAGCTCCCTTCAAGTCTTAGCTAAAATCCTACTTTTTAAAGAAACCTTTCCCTACTCTCCTTAATGATAGTGTCTTCCCTCATATCTCCAATTTATCTTGTATGTATGTCTAGCTCTTTGTCTCTGTCTCTGTCTCTGTCCCTTTCTCTGTCCCTCTCTCTGTCTCTGTCTCTCTCTATTACATATATATATACATATACATACATATACATACATACATACATACATACATATATATATGGTCATACTCAAACATCAGCTCAAACCAGAAGCTTTATTCTTAGTGAAGTTATGCTCACTGGCCAGAAAAGCCACATATTTGCTCTAGTGAAGTTTGTGTTCTTTTGTTTTCAAAAGGATCTTTACAGACTAGAGAACTGGGTTGAATCTAACAAGATTAAGCTGATTAGGGATAAAAGCAGAGTCTTTTACTTGGAGACAAAAACAAAATTGACTCAATAAATATTAGATGGAGAAGGCATAGATCAAACTGGTTGTTCTGAAGAAAGATCTGGGAATTTTAATGGACCACAAGCATCAATATGAGATGGTAGTATGGTGTGCTATCTCCAGCTTTACCCCAAAACAAACAAACCAACAAAACTAATGCTCTATCAGGGCAGAGCTTTCAGGAGAGAAGTGATAATTTCATGGTGCTCTATCCATGTCAGACATCTTCTGGAGGATTTTGCCCATTTCTGAGCACCACAGTTAAAGAAGAACATGAAAGAGGTAGAAGACATCTGGAGGAGACTATTTAGTTTTTGTAGTAATCACCTTAAGTTTCAGACTGAGAAAGTTGAGAAAAGTGTGTTCCTTATTTGGGAGATGTTAATACTTCGATTTCTTGCTACATCTTCTCAGTAAATATCCCTTTATATAAGATAATTGATACAAGGGGTTAAATGATTTAGGGCAATATTTCTTATCAATGCTCAATTTGGGGGTGGCATATTAGGTAAAGCTTTGTTAATAATAGAATTTGGACACCCATCAATTCCTTAGGTTTATTTCTAGACTCCTGACTGGACATCTGTGTTCTGGAGAGAAGATCTGTCAGTATGATGTTAAGTTGAGAGAGAGTGCCCAAAAGATGCTTTAGACAAAGGCAAATAAAATGCACATTTTAAATTAACAGTATTGATGAGTTTAATATTTAGGCAATATGGGCAATCTTGTACAGAAGATCATTAAAGGATCACAGTTCTATGGAATAGATCATTCTCGAGTTGACTTTTAAAGTATGACCAGGATTATTAGGTCTGTATACTCCACAGTTACAGCATTCTATCAAAATGTAGCAATAATATATTTTGCATCTTCATGTGTCTAAAGTAAGTTATTAAAATAAAAATACCAGTCATTCAAACGCCTATTCAGGATTAAAGTATTACAACTTTTTTGTATGACTTAAAATGAATAATATTTTGATAGATTTAAAATTGGATGTCTGTAGACCCTAAAGGCCATTCAATTCAACTGTTTCATTCAATATATGAGGAAACTGAGGCTGAGAGTGATTTACCCAAAGATTACAAAAATAGTGTCTAAGATGACATATAAACTATGATCTTCCTGATTTCAAGCCCAGGACTTTATCTACTATGACACCTAGCTGCTACAAAGAAACACTCACTTGTTCTTATGTGTATCATTAGTTCATAGTCAATTTAGAACTGAAAAGAATTTTAGCATTCATCTGGTTTAATCCACTCCTTTTTTAGATGAGGCCCACAGAGTTTAATTGAATTGCCCAGGGTCCCACTCTCTAACAAAATAAATGCCACAGAACTTTCACAGTTACAGGCCATAGAAAGTTCTATTTCTGATGTCACCCAAAGTTAAGAGAAGGAAAAATTGTGTAGGGCTGAATAACATAAAGATAATAAAAAAAACAATAAATCTTTTCAGATCAATTTTATATTCAGTCTAACAATGGTATAAACAACTCACTTATTTCAAAGGTTCAGGTTGTCTTTTCTCCTGCTACATTAATAAATATATGATTTCATCATTCTAGCATGGGTCACAAGCTGTTCATACCTTTCCATCCTATGTTTTGCCTATGTCCTCTTAAAAATCAGTCATAGAAATTACTCAATGTGGCAGACATTTCCCTCTTGCTCTTTTAATATTTTGTGGATATCAGTGTATATATCACATTCTAAATCCTGGATCCTTATTTATCTTTCAGCTTCAACACATAAGTTAACCACCTTCTTTTCTGATTATAGAATTCATTTTATACCACTGATTGATCATAACTCATAATTGAATGAACAAATTCTGCATTCTAGTTACATTTGAGAATGATCCTTGGCTCACCCACAGTTTTTATTCTCTTTACATCATGATTTCTCATAATTCACAGCCATATAGTATAAATGGATTTGTGATTTCAGCTATATGAACACACTATGGCATTGATTCAGATTGCACCCCATCATGCATGCTTACACTCAAGTGTAACTATTCTCCATTCCCCCCGCCCCGAAATTTGCCTCAGTGTAGGGGAAGAGGTTCCACCAGTGATCCCATCCTTACTTTCTCCTGACCACATTAAGATACCAATGAAGAAAACAATGTCTAATCTTTATCCATTGCTCACAACATGTCACCAATCCATCTTCCTTGTGGTCATGCATTTACCTGATGGCATCCTTTACTCTACTTCTTTGAAGATACTTATTTGTTTTATGTTGTAGTATGCTCACAAACCTTATATTTCTCCTCATTGCCCTATAAATGATATAGAAGCTGAAATTATTTTCATAAGTTCTTTTCAAAAATATGAACATGAACACTATATTGAATGAATACTCCCACAAAATGATTGTCTTTGTTACCTTTGGGTAAATACTACTGCTACTACTGCTACTACTACTACTACTACTACTACTACTACTACTACTACTACTACTACTTCTACTGCTAGTACTGCTACTGCTACTGCTACTACTACTACTACTACTACTACTACTAGTACTACTACTACTACTCCTATTACTACTACTGAAATTTTTGCATCGCTAAGGAGAAGCTGTGATTCATATTTTCACTAAAGCATAATTGTCTTACATCTCCTGATTTTATTTATAATGAAAACATCAAAGTTGATGTGATTTGGTTCCTCATGAATGTGTATACCTGTTGTTCCTTGGACAAGAACTCACGTATTATATTATAAATAGTTAATTTAAAGTTAATTGATCATATAAAATATGTGATTTTAGCACTTTTTACCTTTTTTTCTCTCTCATGCTGTCATTGTTATTGTGGGGGGGAAAAGGTTCACACAGTACTGGGGTGGGAAGGTGGTATAATTTTTTCTCATGACCAAAGCTTTAATGAGCTTTTCCCTACATGACTGTTCTGGGCCTTAGAAAGCAGATATAATCTGTTACTGGGACTATATAATTAGAGCACCTTGGTTTAAGAAATGAGAGTCATACTACAATAATTCTTCTGTCACCTATTCCTATTGAATTGGTTCTCCCTATGTTACCTTGTACTATCTCTTCCTGAAACAACAGATAACATGGCATTAGAAACCCATGAAATACACATGTTACGTAAAATAGAATCTGGTATAAATAGTTTTTCATCATTGTTTTTCTACTACGTTTAAAGAAGAACCTAGACTCATGTCACCAACCTGCCCTTTTTTAAATCTCTCTCACATTTATTCCAATCCACAACCCAGTTCTCCAGCTCCAAGCTTGCCCATACATTCATTCTTTTACTCTCCTATGAATATTCACTGAAATCATCCTCATATTGGTCAATTCCCAGTAACCTGTCAAAATCAACTTGCATTCAACATACTTTCCTAACAAGAATTAACCGTTCTTTCATATTACCACTATCAGCATTCCAATAATTTCACTACAAGTGCCTCTGTTTATGTCCCTGATAACACCACTCTCAGCCCAATCTCTAAATACTCACTGCATGGACAGAGACAGCAGTGAAGCCAATTATATATACTTTTAAATAGGTCAATGGATTTTCAGGGATGGATATACTAGAAGGATCTGCAGGAGCAGTTTCTTCTTTGGACCCTATAGACCCTCTCCCCCACTTTGTAACAAGTATTGTTTTTGTTTGTTTAGTTTTTCTGAGGAATCAATCTTAGAATCATAGATTTACAACTGAAAGAGACCTCAGATGTCATTGAGCCCACCTCCTTTATTTTATAGATAATACAATCATATGACAGAAAGACACAGAACATTCTTGCCTCTGAAGAAACGAAGATGAGTATCACACAGAGGGCAATGGAAAAGGGACATGATGGGTATACACAGGCTGTTGCATGTAACTAATGAAGCACACGTGTGCTCTCTCTCTCTCTCTCTCTTTCTCACACATACACACACACACACACACCAGAAGCAAAAAACATCATTATGGAGTCCCAGAACGTGAAGCAACTTGGACAGAAAACTAGTAAGTGTCTGAGAGGGGATTTGAAAATAGATCCTCTTACTCCAAATTCAGGGTTCTTCTCTGCTGTACCATGGAAGAAAGCAGCTTGGGATATCTGAAAGTATTATGCAATTTCCTAAATACAATCCTACTTTTTTCTTTCTATTCAACTCTTTATTCAGCTAATTGACTACCTTCAGTTTCTGCAATACATATATGTATCTATGCACTAACTCAAAGGGCTGCTCATTCAACTATCTTCAATTGACTCCATTCTCTATCCACTTGGTTTTCCTGTGAAGATCTTTAGACTGATCTCTTTATATGCACCATACTAGGAAGATAATATGTACAGTTTTCTGGGAAATGATATAATCAAACATCTATGTCATGGACAAATAAGAATATAAGAGATTTTATAAGTTATAGCAATTTTTAAAGTATTAAATCCTAATTTTAATATAATTCTGAGGACCTCCACATGATAGGATTTACTTTTATAATATAAAAATTGTGGTATAATGAAAACCAGCTAGCCAGTAAGTTTGTCCACAAGCATTTATCAAGCACTTGCTATATATAAGGCACTTGTTCAGGGTGGGAAGCCCAAACCCCTACCCACTGTTAGGGAGTTTAGCTCCTTAATTTGGGGCATTAGCATAAAACATTTCATAATTATGCTTCTAGGTTTAGAACTACTATAAATTCAGGTGCTATATTTATTAATCTACCTCATAAACGTGAGTTATGATTACATAATATTCCCTGACCAAAGAATCATCCATTGTAATACCAAATTAAAAAAGGGAGAAAATAGCTATTTGAAAAAGAATCAGTCCATCATCCAAGTCTAATGGAATATGCAATATCCTTTTGCATACTTTTCTACTTCTGCAAAGAAGAGAGAAAAATGTTGTGTTTTTTCACCACCATTCAGTGCCAATCTTCAACATTAACTTGCATTCATCCTCATTGCCTCACTCTTCCTTGTACTTTCACCACATCTCTTGTAGCTATTTCCTTCTCTGTACTCACTAGGCTCCCACTCTGGTTACGGCCTTCATCACATTTCAATAGTTTCCTCACCAGTTTCCTTGCCTGTTGTCTTTCCTCTCTACAATGTAATATCCCACTCAATAGCCAATATGATTTTCTTAAACCACAAGTATGACCATACTCCTCCCCAATGCAATGAATCTGGTGTCTCCTTATTCCTTCTAATGGAAGGTTATAACCCTTCTGGTATGTAAAGGTCTTCATAACCTATCTCCACCCTACATAAATTACCAGTTTCATTACATTTTTCTCCCCTTCATTCTCTCTTACAAAATGAAATTTTTTTTTTCTTCATAAAAGAGTATTTCCCATCTTTGGTTTTGCACAAGCTATCTCCCATCACTTGATGTATGGAAGAGAGTAAAGTATTAGAAGACTGGAAAGGTAGGAAACAGCCAGACTATAAGTGTTTAAAATTCAAAAAGTATGTTATATTTGATTCTGGACGTAATAGAGAGTCAGTGGAGTTTGTTGAGTAGCGTGATGATATGGTCAAACCCGGACTTTAGTAAGATAAATTTGGCAGCTTTGTTGAGAATCAGTTAATAGGAAGATATTTGAGGTATGAAAATGAGCCAGGTTAATGAAATAGTCCAGGTATGAAGTGATAGAGGTCTGTCCAAGGTGGTAGAAGTGTCAGAGGAAACATGGGCTGGTATATAAGTATTGTGGTAAAGGTAGAATTGACAAGACATCATTCTTACCTTCAAATTTTCTATTTCAATCTCTGATTAGCACAAACATTTTAGCCATCTTATTGTCATAGAATTGTCTCAAAACCTGATAATTTATGAGTAGCAATTTCTGAGGTTTTGTCTTTATAACTAATTTTCTTTTGGCCCTTGAGTAATAGCCAAGTAGAATCCTTTTCACAATCTATTAAAAACTTATTCTATAAAATATGTTGAATATTCTGATTTGACAGGTCTCTATCACTTGTAAGCTTTTATGGGACTTGCAGGAAAACAGGTACATTGATGCTATCACTACTGGTGGGCTTGGAAATGGTTATCCTCATTTTGGAAAACAATATATAATTACATGCATAAAGAGTTACTAAAAAAAAGATTTGACCCAGCTATACCATTCTTAGACCTATACCCAATAGAGACATTTTAAAAATATGAAAAGGTACTCTCTCTCTCTCTCTCTCTCTTCTTCTCTCTCTGTGTCTAATCTATGTATCTATCTATCTATCTAGCTATCACACATATCAGCTCTTTTGTGGTGGTGAAAACAAAAACTGGAAACTAAGGAGATGCTCATCATTTGAGAAATGGCTGAACAAATTCTGATATAAGAATGTGATTGAATACTATGCTGAAATAAAAAAAATGAGGAAACAATTTCAAAGAGACATGTACTGATTAAGAGAGAAATAAGCAGAAAAAATATATTATAACAATATTACAAAATGAATAATTCTAAAAATATTTATAAAATCATAAAGATTTAAATGTATAGAACCAGGAAGACAAGTTATGCAATAAGACTGTAAAGATAAATAACACTGAAATCTTTAAGAATGTTGATCATAAAAATGACCATCCATATTAGAAGACCTATGATAAAGCATGCTTTTGGCATTCTGATAGGGAGGTAATGGATTTAGGATACAGTACAAGACATAAGGCAGTTAGATGGCTTAGTGGATAGAATACTGGACCTAAAGTTAAGAAGACTTGAGTTCAAATCTGGCCTCAGACACTCAATATTTGTGTGACCCTGGGCAAGTCACTTAACCACTGTTGTAATCTAAAGGGAATTAGGGACGCAGTACTTTCACTTTAGGTTTGGATGGTAAGTCACAAAGACATGCTGGATACTAACTTAACAAGTAATTGAGTTTATTTGATAATGCTTAAGGCAATAGAGAAGTAGGAATTAAAATAATGTACATATGCATACATTCTAGTGAATCAACATAGAACAAAGAAAGGATAGAAATAGAAATAGAAAGAAAGTAAGATACATCACCAAACCAGGGGAGCTCCAATCCCTGACAACACCGGGGAGACTTCAAAAGAAATGGCAATCAGGGTCCTGATTGGGAAAACCCACAGAGGTGGGCATCCCCATCTCTGAAATGAAGACCTCCAAAGGTCCCTTTCCCAAGTGGCCCTTATTATGTCTATGTAAAATGCTGGAAAACAACCTTAGAACAAAGAGGGAGTTTGGCCAAAGCTCTAGATGTCTATTTTTTTATGTATGTGTCCAAGGATAGGCCAGATCCTTGGACACACACATATTTCTTGAGATAAGAGTTGTTCTGCCTGGGTAACATAGTTTGTTTATTCTTTGCTGTTCCATTCCTTTGGTGCTCCTGGCCACACATACTAACCTTAAATTACATTCCTTATGTCAGGTCATGAGGTGGTCATGTGAGGGACTGGGGAGGATCTCCTCAGTTTCCCTTACATCCATTGGAGAAAAAAATGGCAAACTACTCCAGTATCTTTGCCAAGAAATAATCATGGAGTTGTGAAGAATTGGACATGACTCAACAACAAAAGACATATATTTTAAAACATGGCCAATGAAAAATTTGTTTTTCTTTGCCATGTGTATTTCTTACAAGTGATTTAATTTTCTTTTTTCTCTTTTTAGTGTTATGGGGATGGAAGTGAGATAAAATAGGTCTCTGTCAATTAAAAATGAATAAAAAGAAGAGAAAAAATTTATTGCAAAGTGGGATGATTATGGGAAATTCCTCTTTTATAATTATTTTTTCAGTCCATGGAACTTTTAAATTCTCCCACTAGCAAGTCATTATTGTAATCAAAGTCATTTTGGAAAGTATTTAAGGAGGAGAACTCCCTGATGCTGTTGTTTAAATTTTAAAAAGCGATTTTTCAAATCAACAAACATTTATAAATTGCCTTTTGCAACTCTCCATTGAAGTTTTAGCTCAATGCCTCATCATGCCATGGAAGACGGTTCTCAAAGGAATATGCCAAATCAATAATTTCAGTTAATGTTTGTTTAAAATATCACTGAATCCACAGTAGAAATTATAATGAACTCAGCATCATTGTACTCATGCAGAGGAATTGGCTACTGATACCTTTGGAAATGAATTTCATTGGAAACATTTCATCAAAATTAATTTTTCTAGAGCAAGCCTCGCATTTCATTTTGGAGACTTCCTAACATAACAAAATATTGAATTATATGATCTATAAATTGAGGAGGATTTTATGCAAAATTCTTTTCCCTTGTTCTCCCCATGACAAATATTTTCTTTTCTTTCCCTTTTTTTCCTATTAGCTAAAATACTTTATAAAATACTGTTTTGGAAAGAAAATTAAAATCTTGATTTTCTTCTTCAGATTACCACTATGGCAATCTTCATTAGAAGATTGTCATACTGGCTATTCTAAGAGCATTTATTTAAGCAGCATGGCGTTCAACCATTTTGAAACTAGAGAAGCTAAATTCCTTCCCTAAGGACACAGTAAGTTAGTGACAGAATATGCGCCCCCACCCCTGAGTTTTCAGTCAGATGTTTAATCACTCAACCACGTGATCTCCCCTACCCCCTAGTGTGCTACACCAATGCTTTCTAAATGGCCACTTAGCAAGCATAAGAAGGAGAAAGAATATCAGACATGAGATTGATGCTCAGCTCTTTTCACTTACAAATCAGTTCTGCAACTGACTGACTAGAGAGAATTTTTATCAAAATAAATCTATTCAGGGCCTCATTTTTTGAGCAAGGTTTTTTATCTTCTGCAAATTTCAGGAATTGTCTTTCCTAGAAAAGTTTCTCTTTACCCCATCAAAAAATATAATACTTAAAAATATACACCTCAAACTCATTCTAAGCCCTCAATGCCATCTGGCCTACAGTTGCGTTTTCTCAGGGGTGACACTGAAATTTTGAGTTCCACTGCACAGCTTGACCTGATCTGGTTTTTAGGCCTCCTTAAATAGAGTTTGTAAGCAACAAAAAACAGTACCACCTCGGGATCTATTTTTTTGTACTCAGTTAAGATTTTTCTTCACTACCCTTGCCAACTTAAAATGGTAATGACACTTTTTTTTCCCCTGTGAAACAGTGACTCCTTTTCCCACAAACAACAGAGCTACTGCTACATTGATTATCAAGATTATTCTGAAGTTTCTCATGTTAAGATCTATTTTAAACACTAAATGATTTCTACCTTAACTATAATACTTGATCTTTATAGATACAAGGTAGGACCTTTTTTTTCCTTTAAAAAAAAAAAATCACACCACACATTTTTTTAAATAAACAAAAACAATTATTAAATATTTACTATTTGTCAAGCATTGTTTTAAGTGTTGGAATATAATACAAACATAAAGCCAAGACAGTTCTGGCCCTCAAGGAGTTTGTATCCTAAGAGATGAGACTACACAAAAAGGGGAGTGATCCAGAAAGTGATAGAAGCAGTAAGTGGTACCACAGTGAAGTAGATTTTAATCCGCTTCCCTTCCTTCAGCTCAATAAAGGAAAAAAAAAACAACATTTCAGAAGCAAAGTTATTTGATCTTATCTGATTCTTATCTACAGGAGTATAAGATTGGGGGTTGTGGAGAAGGAAAGGCCACTCATGTCTGAAGCAAGGAATTGGAGAAGAGATGTTGGGGGTTAGGGAATAAAGTAAAGCATGATGGCTAGGACTTTGCTGAAATAGTCATCCTTGGGAGGCTATCATCAGTCAGTAAAACAGGGGACCAAGGGTAGATGTAGAAGGGATTCCAAGGTGGCGAGATAATTATAAATGATTTTTTTAAAATTTTATACCACCATTACACAGTAATAAATTGAAGCTATAACCCTTCTCCCTAGCATAAGCTAGGGTACCCTCTCTTCTAACAAAGAAAATCAATTAAGCTAAATGAATAAGATGTAGTAGTGACTTTTAATATCACATGATACATTTTTTTTTTACCCACAGTCCATGGATGTACATCATGAGGACTGGAGAAGTCCTTAAATTTTCCACTTGATGATACTTTTAACCAAATGTCCCTGACATCTTCTTACCACCAGATGTGGAGCTTTGCCCTCAGCACCACAGTATTTCCAAAGCAGTCAATTTAAATATGCAGTTTTTAACCAGGGAGCTATTCTGATTGGTGTCAGTGAACTTATCTTGCCCATAGGCTACTATAGCAGGTTTCTAAGTATCTATTCCTGCTAATGTGTATGTGTATGTGTGCTTGTGTGTGTGTGTGTGTGTGTGTGTGTGTTTGGGTACGTCTGGGTATGTGCACCCCTTACTCTACCTCTTGCTTTTGGACTTGTAATCAGGTTAGTCCTGGTATTTATTCTATAAAGGACATTTTAATTGATTTTTCTATCCTTTCACTCACCATTCTTGAGACTTTGCAAACCAAAATACCATTCTTTGGCCCCCACTCCTTTATATGCATTGTCTCTCTCACTGTGTAATATAAACTCTCTGAGGTCAGGGACAGAATCATTTATATGTTTGTATACCCAGAGATTAACAAATATTCTTTTTTCACTCCTCTTCCATTTTTTAAAATAGCATACACACAATATTCTGTGACATGTATACATCACAATTTGTTTACCTATTCCCCAAACAGTATGGGAGGATAGGCTCAACAGTGCAACTACTAGTACAAATGTGAATTGGTCAAACAATTCTGAAAAGCAATTTAAAACTAAACTCTTAAATCTTTAAACTGTGATTTACCTATCCTTTTGTACCAATGATACCGCTTCTAAGAAAAGAAGATACAGAAAGAGATAAAAACAGTGTAAATAACCTAAATGCAGATATATATTATATATTATATTAATATGTCTGTATATAAATTACATATGATTATAGCATATAGATTACATATCTATGTGCATAGATATATTTAAATACATTTAGTGTAAGACCAGATATATCTAATAATTATTTGTTGTATCAAAGAGTTGATTTTTAAAAAGTAGTTATTTCTTAATTGGGAATTGGCTGAACAAACTGTGGTATATGAATGTATCATAATATGATATTATGTTGTATGAAATAAATGTTGAAGATGACATATTCAAAGAAACATAGGAAGACTTGTATGAACTTATAGACAGTGATCAAAAACAGTGATCAAGAATATCTTAATATTGTAAAACAAAAAAGCAACTTTGAAAGATTTAAGAACTCTGATCAATGTAATGATCAATCACACTTCCAAGAAAACTAATGATGAAGCATGTTTCATAATTCTAGAAGACAGATGTTGGATGTTTCATGTCTCTTGGCAGAAAGATATAAAATCAGACACATTTTCAGAAATGACCTAATGTGTGAATTTGCTTTGTTTGGCCACATTTCTTAGAAAAGAAAGAGACTTTTTGGGAGTGGGGGGAATTGTCAGAGGGAAATTTGTTGGTGGGATTAGAGTAGTGACAGTAAATGAAAAGAACGAAAAGGATGTCAATGATACACACACACACACACACACACACACAAACAGTATTTCATAGGAGAGTCAAAGGGGGGACATAGACAAGAAGAGAAGTTTTGGTAGTCCTATATTAAATTTTAATAGATTTTGAAATATCTTTCATTTTTATATCACCTGCATTCCCTCCCCAGCAGTCTCTTTCCTTTCTCCTCTCAGAGAGCTATCTCTTATGACAATAGCTTTGTTTTGTTAAACAGGGCAGTAGAGGGGAAAATATCAGCAAAACAAATCAACACAACTAAAATACTGATATCATTGTAATTTTCCACACTCATGGTCTCTAGGATATGTCTTCTTATATCTCTTCTAAAGTGCCAAGCTTAGTCTTTATGATTTCTTAACATTCAGTTTTCATCATTTTGTGTTTTAATGATTTCTTCCACTTAAATTGTGTGTGTATATATGTATATATATATATATTTTTTTCTAGGCTCTGCTTACTCTGCATCAGTTCACATGGCTTTCTAAGCTTCTTTGTATTCACCACTTTTTTGTTATTTCTTACATTATAGTAATATTGCATGACATCCATGTACCATGATTTGTTGAGACATTCTACATTTCATGGGCCTCTCCTTCCTTCCCAATAACTTCATTCCAGTTCTTTGATACCATAAAAACTGCTGCTATGTATTTTATGGGTATTCCTGGAGCCATTTTTTGGTCATTGACTTTTTCCAGGGATGTGCCTAGCTGTAGACTCTCTAGAGTAAATGGTATGGACATTTTAGTCACTTTATTTGCATAATTTCAAATTGCTTTCCAGAATGAATACCGCATTCATTACTCTATTGAGAATGCATTAGTGTGCCTTTCTTTCCACAATGCTTTCATCAAGAGCTATTCTTGTCATTTTTACCCATTTTCTGGGTATGCATCACATTAAAAATATATTTTTAAAAAGACAGATACAATGGAAAGTCACAGTTAGATATAAAATTCTCTTTTCTATCCTTCTTTTATATAAAAATGTTCATCTTTATGTTTAAGTTTATAATTAAAAAATGGACATTCATTTTAAGATTTTTGCTCCTAACACTTTGGTAAATATAAATTCTTTATTTCAATTTTTGACCTCCTTCTGACATATGCCCAATAGTGATATAAATATCTGAGTCACTTTTTCACATAATTCCAAATTCTACAATGATTTTTTTTTATCTGTAGGTCAAAATTATTATGATTTAAATGAGTTCAAATAACAGTTTTCTTTTACTTGAGGAAGGTGGATGAGGAATTATATTTTGAAAAAAAAAATAACAATCAGAACAGAGGCTAGGAATAAACCTTCTTCAGCTAGATTTCTATGCTGTCTCCTTGATTGAAAGCCTGCTCCTGCTGACACAAGGTAGGCTAGTTCCTTTGACCTTTTTCAGTAAAGCCTTAATCATCTGAAAACTCAGTAAACATCCTTACAATTCATTTCACATTTTGGGAAACATAGTGACTATTTTGTTTCGAGCACTGTCTAAAACAACATTAATAACTGAAAAAAAATTTGACTGATGTCTTACCAGCCTTTTGCCCCTTAAAAAAGACGTCCTTAAGGTTCAATCCTGTGTCCTCTTGTTATTCCCTCTATTCTCTCCTGTGATCTTATCCAATTCCATAGCTTCATTTATTACATTTTACCAGATGAGTCCCCCATCAATTCTTTCATCCCCAATTTCTTCCCAAAAAATTTCTCCCATTTTCCACTTGTTTGCTGGATATTTCCACCTGGATATTCTAAATAACACCTCACCTTTAACATATCAGAAAAATGATCTCATCATCTCCTACCAAAAATTTCTCAGTCCTGCATCTTGATGGCATCATCATGCGTCTAGTTACTTAGACTAATGACAGAATAATCTGTGACTAGTCAGTTTCCTAGTTCTGTCCATTCTATCTCTTTATGTCTCCTTATATAGTGCCTTCTCCTTTTAAGGTCTTCTTTTATTCTCAGTTGTTATATTTGCCTTTTAATTTTTTCTCATGATTCTATACCATTCACACTGTTGCTGGACTCAGTTTCCTAATTTGCTGTTCTAATCATGTCATTCCTGTACAACTAAAGCTTCAGTAAGTTCAAATTATCTACAAATGAAAGCTTCAGTAAGTTCAAATTATCTACAAATGAAATATACATTCATACTCCTAGCTTTCAAGAGACTACTTTCTCACATAGACTGGGATTTTTAACAGCTGCATTATCCTCACTGGTCACTAGAGGGCATTTGCCTGTAAGTTCTTAGAGTGCTCTGCTCCATCCCTCCCTTCACTGCCCCAGAGAAAACTGGATGAAAGCACCTTTGTTTAAATGCAGTGGTCTATCCTTTCACCCCCACACCTATACACACTGCAAATCCTACTGATCCCTGCATGGCTTCCATTATTCAAGGAACTAAACTTTTTCATCTTTCACTCCTCTCCTCTCTTTTTATTCTGGAGAGAGGGTATGGGAAAAGTGGGAGTAAATTACCACTCACTTTTTTTCCTGCAATTTCTTTGCATTTTTTTTTTCTATCTCTCCTTGGCTGGAAGTTCGTGGTTCTCAGCCTAGACTCAATATTAGTGCTGGAAAGGGCCACAGACATTATCCAATATAACTGTGGCCCAGAAAACTTAAATGTTACCTAAGTTCTACAACATTTTTCAATGTTGGTATTAGATTGTAAAGTAATGAACAATAATGAATTGTAGCAGTACTAGCACCAGGGGAAAGCATAGCATTTTGAGGTTCTAGTAAACATCTAATCCTAGAAAGAGAGGTAGGATCATTGAATGAGCTAGTTGTATCAGCTGCATATTTTTCCCCTTAAACAGAAAATTCATGTCTTCAAAATTTAGCTTTCAAATAAAAGCTATCCTTCCACCAATTTATTTAAAAAACAACATTTTTTTTCCTCCTTTCCTTAAAGAACCATAATTAGGACAAGGCAATAGGGGATTTTCCCCAACGCTCCAAAATGTATAAGGTAATGTTTTTACTTCTATTCTTGTGACCTTGAGCAAGTTACTTTATCTGGGCCTCAGTTTCTTCATTTGTAAAATGAGGGGGTTATACTCAGTGGCCTCTAAGTTTTCTTTAAGTTTTAAATCTATCATCTTATGATCTGTAAGTGGGTAGAAAAACTGATCTTTGAAAAAGGGAGAACCAAACCTGTGATTTCATTGGAATAGGCAAGTAATAGTGATGAAATTTACTCTACTAAAGTATATCTCTATCTGCCATGCAACTTATTGCATTAGAGAGTTGCCTCAGATTTTTAATTGTTAAATGATTTACCCTTGAATCACATATCTAGGATAAGTGAACAGAAACAATGAAACCAGATCTTTCCGAATCTGAGGACAGGCCTCTATTCACTATACTACAGTCTCTTGGAAGCAAGGATAATTACTTAGAAATTATAATCTACCAGTGATGTACTTCCTTCCCCAGTGGCTACACCCCAGATGAATTCCTCCCTGTCATGTCCTGTGATCCCTTCTCCAGTGACCTCACACTGTCCAATATCATCTGTCTCTACCCATGTTTGGTGGTATCCTAGCTGAAGAAACAATTCTGATTGCTTCCAAAGAACTGTCTCTCCTGCCACATATGACATTGTCTTAGAAAACTGATGTGAAGTCACTTTTTCTGCTACTTGCCCCAGTGCCTGTATTGTTACTTAGGAATTTTGTCTTTGCCTCTCTTGTGTTTGTCACACAGTGACATGTTCACTCAATATCTTTGATAATTCCTTAGTTAAGCTTTTTGTTTTGTTTTCTCTAAGTGGTTTTTCAGATTGCCAGTGGCTATATAACTTTGAATAAGTCATTATACCTTAGTAAATAGAAATAAGAACCCCAAAGATTAATGAAAATTGCTTAATGGTGTCAGTGAATCAGAACCTAGATACTCACATAATTTCTCCTGCCCTTTATAAGAATGAATGATATGAGGGAAAGAAAGGGATTCTGTGTGAGTAAATAAAGTACACACACTTACAAGATCTTGAAATCCTATTAGGCTTTTCAGTGTCTTAATGTTAGAAAAGAGCCCACATCTATAAAGAATTCAACTAAGAAATTCAGTCTATTTATTTAGCAAATATGAACATGTTAATGAATTGCATTGCATGGGTGCACTGTCTTCTATGGATGGTTAGTATTTGGGCTTGCATAACTAAGAGTGATAAATGAGCTCTAGCTACAAGATAATTCTTAGGCTATGGAAGTCATTAGAGCCTATGTATTAGTTTGACAAAATTTAATTTATCTGTATTTTTTTTACAAGTAAAACATAACCATGAAAAGAAAATCAGGCCTACAGGAAAACAAAATTGAGCACATTTTCCTCAACCAAACAAAGAAAAATAATTAGTGCATTTAGTTTGGCTCCATTGTAGTTATGCTATTTATATACATATTACCTATTTCTGTGACTTCTTAGAGCATATATTTTTCTTTACTTATCATATATACAAGTATCCTTTCCCAATGTCTTTAATAATTTAGGTAGTCATTCTTTCTCAATGAGAATATTATTTTGATGCTTCATTGTCACATGGAAGTAACATCTGGTTTTTAAAGATAATGCTAGCTCTTTCATGTTTTGCCAAGATGGAAAGCTGAACTGTACTGAACATTGTGCTGAACTGTGTCTTCTTTCCTAACACCAGCATACCTAATTATAGAAAAGGTCATCATTCATAGGCTCATGAGTAGTTGGTAAATTCTTTTGATGCAATGAACTATGAACACAAATATAAATTTATATATTTAATATAAATGTATACAAATATAAAAAAATATATAAAATGGCCTTCACTTTTGTGAGTACCCTTAGTGCAGATAGTTCTAAGAACCACACATTTTTAAATGATGTATAAACATGAATTTAAATATCATTACTATGTAGAGGAGTTCTGCATTCTTGACATAAATAGAGGAGACAATCTGCAGAAAACTATATACAAACACAATATATGCAGGATAAATTGGCAATTGTCTTAGAGAGAAGAGCTTAAGATTAAAGAGGATCAGGAAAGGCTTCTTTGTTGAAGGTGAGATTTTAACTGAGCCTTAAAGTAAGCCAGTAAAGTCAGGAGTCAGAGATGAAGAAAGAGAAAGTTCCAGTTATGGAAGAAAAACTGAAAATTTCCTGAATCTGGAGATGGAGATCAGTGTGAAAAACAGCAAAAGGCTGTATTAGCCTTATTAGTCACCAAAGGGAATTTGATTCCAAGTTCTTAGATTGCTTTCCTCCTTGATGTTAGTGGTAATAAGAAACCATTGCAGTTTATTGAAAGGAAATGGGGGTGTATATGTGACACGGTCACTACTAAATGCTTGTGAAATTTTAAATCAATATAAACTTTTTGAAAAGCATTATATAATAGAAACTATAAGATTGTTCGTTGACTCTTAACCAAGTGATTCTAGTGTTAGGACTATATTCTAAGAATGTTATTGAAAAAGGTGAAGGGGTGGGGAGGCCTACACTGATCTCTACTAAAATATTCAAAGCCGCATAATTCACAGTGACAAAAAAAAATCCCAGTAACAATTCATGTTTCAAACACCTGAAGAATGGATGAATGAACTGCGTTATGCAAACGTAATAAAATGTACCATGTCAATAAAAAATATTAATCTGAAGAATAATACAAAGTGTCACCAATCTATTGCTTGCAGTAACATTGCTCTGACCCACTTCTGAGTTTAAATTCCCCTGTTTCCCAGCAGCCTTTTCCCTAGAGGAAACTACAGGAAGCTGAGAAACTTGCTATTCATATTTGCTGAACAACAGAGCGTCTGACCAAGCTCTGCAGCATGATTTTTTATTTCTGATGTTTTATGTCAGAGGACTAAGACCCAGAACAAAGAACATCCCCTGGTACACACTCATACTGTGTCCCAGCACTCCTGGTGGAGCTTCAAGTAGCAACCTTCTCACATGCTTATTCTTTTTTCTTGTTGCTAAGGCTCCAGGTCCTGACACTCCTACATATATGCTGATTCTCTAAATTCTCTCTGTTCCTCTTGAATCTACTGTTATTCTCTACTCTGAATACCAGTCTCTTTTAAAAACTTTGTTACAAAGGATGACTTTGTGGCTCTCAATAACCCACAAAATAAAGCTTCTATAGTCCTCCAAGGTATTTTCTCTCACAGTGCCTAATATCAGTATTGAGGGTGTGTTCTAATACTATTTAAGTACTGCAGAACCACAAAAGAGTAGGCACAACCTCCAGGGACCAATTGTTCTATCATTCTCATTCCCAGACTTTAATAGCATCCTCTCTCCAAGCATCAACTCTCTGAGTCCCTCAGGGTTACTGCTTATAGGGAACTGTCTGTTGTTAGACTGCATAGGGAAAAATTGTTGTCAGGCTTGTTTGGCATTTCCTATAACTGTTCAGGCTAATGGAAACTATAACCCCCTGCAAATATGTGACTACCTTGAGCCATATTCAATGTATAGTAAATCCTTCAAGTTGTTTCAGATATTATTGCTAATTCCCAAAAAGCAACATGTTGAAGGCAGTTTGATGTAATAGCATACTGCACTCAGGAAGACCTGGGGTCAAATCATTCCTCAGACATTTTAGTTGTATAACCTTCCCTGGGCCTTCATTTCCTCATTTGTAAAATGAAGGAGTTAGACTCATTGACCTCCAAGGCCTCTTCCAGCTTAAAAAAACATATTCTCTGTACTTTTAACTTTCCATTCTGGAGATACCCCTGCTTTGAAAACTGCTCTCCTCTTTGGTGAGTATCTATGTTAGGCCACCATTTTATGAGTGGCTCTAAACATACTCACTTTATTCATAGCTCAATTCATTCCTTATACTTCTCCATTTCCTCAACAGCTACCTCCCCTGCTTTCTAGATCTTCTTTACATGCTGTCTTCCTCTATTAGATTTTTAAGCTTGTTGAAGGTAGGGGACCATCATGTTTGCTTTTATTTTATCCCAAGAGCTTACCACAAGTCCCTGAAATACAGCAATAATTTAATTAGCATTCTGTTTGTTTGTCTGTCTGTGTGACCATCTATGTATCTACCTATGGATCTATCTACCTACCTATCTATTGACCTATGATCCTATACTCTATCTGCCTGTTACACTCTCAAGTAATGCTAAAAGATTATAGTGCCTGCTTTCTGTCATGTCTTCATTGGGAGTTGTAACCAGAAAAGGTTCGTTCCCTCCTCACTGCTCTCCACTGACATGGTGCTACATAAATGTCTCAGCAGAGAACAGGGACTGTGGGAACTCAGGGCTGACTTTGTGATTTAAGCAAGTATGTTTCTATTTTAGCACCCTGGCTAAAAATTAGTATTTTTAAAATTTATTTTTAAATTGCTGCCTTTTTTTGCTACACCACGATCATTTCTGAACATACTTCCCTCTCAAACTCAGATACCATATTTATAACAAAAAATTTAAAAGAAAGAAAAAAAAGCTTTCAGAAAAAGCATGTTGAAAAATGACTTATGTTTCCCTTCCAACTTCAGGTGATAGAATATTCATCAAGGATATTAGATTCAACAGGAAGTTGAAGTTCTAGAATGATGAATATTGACATAGTTGATGTTAAAGCTAAAAATCAGGTGGAATTTTAAGAAAAAAGCATGGCTTATTAATCAGATGTTGGAACTCCAGCAAACATTTGAAGTTCTTTGTGCACATGTAGATTCAATCAATGAAGAAAGTCTGAAAATGAAATCAGAAAACCAAGTTCTTCATTATGGAAAATGTTTTATCTGCTTCTAGTGTTTTCCAGACAGCCAATAGAAAATGAAAAAGAAAGGTAAGGGGTTTGTCCCTATTTTACTTTATAGTATTGCTACTGGGCTTATTTTTCTCTTTTTCGTTCTGCATAGGCTTCACAAGTTAAAAACCATAATTTGTGGCTTAATTGAATACTTTTGAGGGTAAGAGCAGACAGTGGAAGAGTTAAGGACACTGACATCATAATTGGAGGTGTCAGAGAGTTTGGGTATTATGTTAGATTTTGAAAATGTACAAATATAGAGACTGTCATTTGGATGACATACTTGTTACAAAAACCTGAATATGGATATTTTGTTAATTCTGGATCTGGAGATTAATCAAATGGTTGATTAATGATATTATCTCTTAAAGCTGACAGGAAACAAAAATAACTTCTACTTCATAGAAAAGTGACCAAAATCATATTCTAAATTATTATCTAATTTGACAACTATCTTACATCTATTTTCATTATATCTCTTTGTTCTCAACATCAAATACCCTAAAATATGGTCCTCTGCATATTAACCACATTTATATATGAGAAGCCATAATAAACTTGTCTAAATGTAAGCAAAGTAAAAACTCTCCTCTCCGAGGAGATAGAGTATACTATCATTTGCCTGTTGACTTGCCCCTAAGAAACTGAAAAGACAAATAATGTAAAAAATTAAGATTACTTTAAGGAACCATTATTTGCTATGAAAAATTAATACATTTTCAGAATAGGAATGTTTCACAAAGATAAATATTTCACCTAAAAAATGTAAGCAATTAAAAACCAAATGAATCTCAAATATATATCAATTTCTGAGCTAACAACTAGCCTCAGTCATCCATGTTCATGTTGGATTGTCATTCGGGCAAATTTGTGATAATTATATCATGTGGACAAAGCTTGACTGACTATTTATTAAGCAAATGTCAATCTTCAAGTTTTCCAATTGTTGTGAGTAGATTCAATAGAAGTAAACTGAAGTATATACTTTGAGCAAAATCAGTTTATTAACAGTGACATGTGTAATAGTTAACAAAGTGGGTCAGTCCAGCCACCTCAGTAAGTCCAGAAGCCCCAGTGAGAAGTGGGGACTCTCTTTATTGACATGCAGGAAAGAAGGGGATCTTGGTAGATGTAGAATATTACAATTGGCTATACTAAGAAAAGTGGGTTGGCATTTAGGTGTGGCTAATCATGCCCCACTCTCACAATTAAGAAATGTTCGTTGTTTTATGATACCCATCTACCTCTTGTAAACTTTACTAGGGAATCAAAATTATCAGACTTGCTGTCCCCTTGGAAGAAATAAAATATTGAACAAGGACAGGCAAGGACAGGTGATATATCTTTTGGGGGATGAAACCAGGTTAAGTTTCTTGGGGTTTAAAGATAAACAAGCAGATGTTTCAGGGACTATAACAACTTGCCTTTTAATTATACCTTTAAACTAACTTGAAGGAAAAACTGCACTGCTGATCTTAACTCAAGGATGGAGAAATGGGGCAGTAATACAGAATAGGGTCAATTATAAAATAGTTTAAATTATTAAATGTTACAGAAATACTTAATTTTCTCTCAATGTCCAAAAAGAGTAACATTTTTAAGAAAATCTTAGAATTAATCATTATTACATTCATAATATGGCACAGTTTTGCATGTAGCACAATTTTGTTATCTTTATCAGTTTTTGAAGTCAACAGTTGTCACTGATTATCTTCAAATGGAGCTCTTTGGGTTATAGGGTTTTAGGCAAATTTGGTTTCAAAAGATATTCCAGCATGGATTGCACTTAGCATGAAAATTGAAATATTTTTTGAGAATTAAATGTAAAAAATATTTTAGTTACAGCAATGGAAAAGATATTCACTATTGTCAGATAATATGGCTTTATTAGTCTAGAGCAACTTTTAATTATGGAGTAATCTTATGTTTGTTTTTGTATTGACATGAAATTATTCAATGCAATTTTACCTATATGTGAGCATGTGTCTACACTCACACAGATATGCACATAGAAATCTAAATATTGTGCATCCCATTTGTCACCTTTTATCTAAATTATGAATTCTTAAAATTGTATTCCATTTCTAAACTTGCTAAATAAAATATGTTTTAAAATTCCGTGTGGAAAAATATTAAAATACCTAATAACATACACTATATCACATATCCATAGCCCATCACCTCTATAATGACATTGGGGGCTATATTTTTTCATACTCTTCTGTGGAGCCAAACTTAGACTTTTTGATTTAACAATGTTCAGTTTTTTTCTATTATTATTTCTATTTACTTAGTTGTATTATTTCATATATTGTTTTCTTGATTTTGCTTACTTCACTCTATATCACCTTATGTTGTACCATGCTTCTCTGAATTGTTCATATTCGTGATTTCTATTATATACACATACAACAATTTTTGCAAGTAATCAGGTGATCAAGTCTTCTTGTACTGGCATAGTTGATATGATTAACATTTTGTTGGCTCAGGCAAGTATGCTGATATCATCTATATATAAAAAGCATGTAAAAATATGGTTACACTCAGTGTCACAGTGGCATCCATGACATAATATGATTCAGAAGAAGGCCCCCAGAACATTAGATTTATCTCCCTTCCCCTCCTATCCCCCCTACTTCTCCCTCATTTCATTGTTTTAGTGAGCTCACTGGGGAGGAAATTGCCTCTACTGATGCAGATTTGCACCTTATAGTTTTAGAGAGGCATGTGAGGAAATAGATAACAATTAAACGGGGTAGGAAGACGTGGAAGGGTAGAGGAAATGGTGGTGATAATTTATCAATGTAGCAAAGAATTGAATTTTAAGGCTGAAATTACTGTTTTGTTTATGTTTTTAAATGGAACTGAATTACTCTCTTTTTTTTAAATTTTCAAGTACAAAATTCTAGTGCTTTATTTAGTATAAACAGAAGTGCATGTAGTATTATGGTATCTATATATGTAACATTTTTCTACTTTTATTGTAGCTATTGCAGATATCCTTAACATTTTTATGTCATGAACCCCTTTGCATTCTGGTGAAGCTTATAGATTCCTTCTCAGAATCATATTTTAAATGCATAAAATGAAATATGTAGATTTGCAAAGGAAACCAATTATATGGAAATATAATTATCAAATTTTTTTTTTAATTGTAAACCCCTGGTTAGTTCTTTGATTATCTATAAATACCCTAAACATAAGAACTATTAATTTCTCATCCTTTTTTATTATCAGTGCCTAGCAAGAACTTTGTATGCAATAGCTTCCTAAGAATTGTTTATAAACTTGAATTAGAACTCTCTTTTGCATTTATCTAATTCTTTTCTATATTATAGTTAGTCGTGTTAGCCCCTTCCTTACCTTGAGGACTGGGAAGGTAGAGCTTTGGCTTCTTCCATCCTTATTTCTCTAGTACCTTATACATAGAAGGTATTAAAAATAATCAAAATTAATACAAGGCAATTCATGTGCTTTTCTGTTGAATTTATTCAATAATGCTTTGCAGAACACCAAATTCTATCATAAAGAAACATGATAGTGCAAAGAACACCTTTCCTTTATTTGAAAAAGCTTTCATTGCATAGGAAGATAGAGCAACAAACCTTTTAATTAGGTAAGGTTTCTAGTAAGATGGATTCATAACATACTTATCACTTTATCTGGGATAATTACCTAGGAATTTAGGGATGATAAAACAAATTAAGCCTCAATTTATGACCTTCTTAAAATAAACTGGATTCATTTATTTTAAGCTGATTCAAGATTTTTATCACAGAGTTTTTTTTTGTTGTTCAGTCCTTTCAGTCATATCCAACTCTTTGTGACTCCATTTGAGGTTTTCCTGGCAAAGATACTGGAGTGGTTTGCCATTTCCTTCTATAGATTATTTTAAGAGGAGTAAACTAAGGCAAAAAGGGTTAAGCTAGTAAACTTCTGAGGCTGGATTTGAACTCAGTTCTTTCTGACTTCAGAACTGGTACTCTATTAATTGTGCCACCTGAAAGAAACGATTATTTCTCCTATTAATAGCCAATTATTAAAATTGTGGATACTCCAGTTTTTTTTTCCCCTGTCTTATTCCTTCCTTGTCCAATCTCTCAAGGACAGGGCTGATGGAAGATAGGATTAACATTCTCCTCATTCTGGGTATTGCTGCTCCTCCCAACTAGCTCAAGCTTGGTTGGGGGGATATAGATTCTTTGTCTAGAATGCCCAAGGCTGGGGCTGGTCTGGGAATAGAGATAGTCAATCTTTCCAAGAGTGACCTGATGTCACCCTCACCCCCTCATTGGAGTGCGCTCACTTCTCTTTGTATAGCCTACCTCTCATTAATTGTTAACCAATCAGAGTTGATTGTCACCCTGGAAACACTCTTCTTCCAAGGGCATATAAATCATGAGCCAGCTGCCATGAGGGTCTTTGGCATTCAAGAGTGTCACTGACCTTTCATTTAAAGTGCTGGAATTATTAAAAATGATTAATTGCCCAGAAATTATGTCTCTTGAACTTTTTAAGCATAATACGCCTAGTTGCCCTCAAAATTGTTACCTTTTTTCTTTTCTTTTCCTTTCTTTTCTTTTCTTTCCTTTTTTAATGTTCACAGCTAAGAGAAAAGGTCCATATTATAGTTAAACACTTCAATAGAAGGGACTGATGTTTGAACAAATGATTTGTATCTATGTAATTACAAAGTTAAAACATGTTGACACATTTTTTCTAAGGAGCTCAGAACCTGGTGCAGGAGGAGTGTGTGTGTGTGTGTGTGTGTGTGTGTGTGTGTGTGTGTGTGTGTGTGACAGAGAGAGACAAAGAGAGAGACAGAGAGAGAGAGAGACAGATACAGAGAGAGAGACAGAGACAGGCAGAGACAGGGACAAAGAAACAGAGAGAACCTGAAACTAATGAGAACTTGCTGGAACTGCAAGAAAAGTTGATGAAATAACTCTGATCTCATTTGTAAGTCATTACAATATCTGTTTCGCCTTATCTTGTACAATCTCAACCTTGAAAGTTGAAAAGCAACTTGAGGCTGACATATTCTTTATAGAATGCTCTAGAACAAATAATTAAATAAAAGTTTTGTGAACATTTTAAAAGAAAAATAATGATCCCTAAGAAGGCTTTATCTAAATCAAGCTTATTTTTTTTCTTGACAGAGCTATTATCTGGTAGATCACGGAAATACAATAGAAACAAGCTTAAGCAAAGCTATGAAAAAGTCTTTTGTGCTATCCTTTTGCTCAGGTTGGAAAGGTATGGAAAAGATAATAGTATAGCTAGGTAGATTTAGATCTGCTAGAATGACTAGCGATTATAAGGATAATACCAAATATAAGGGAAATATGTAGTTGAGTGCCTTATCTTCACGCTTCTCAACGTTTGTATGAATGATACAGATGAAGGCATAAATATTGTATTTATTAAATTTTTAAGCAATCACAAAGCTAGGAGGCATACCTTATATGTGGTATGGCAAAGTCAGCCCCCAAAATATTTTAAATGGCTAGAAAGATGAATCAAACTTATTAAGGTAAAATTTAATAAAGAAGTATTGATTTATACTTTGATAAAAAAAAACTAAAGAAGTTTAGTATGGGAGGGCATGAATAAATGAAAAAGAATCTTGGGGCTCTTTAACTTTCAGCTCAATATGAGTCAACTATTTGGCATTTAGCCACAAATGTAACATGATTTAGGCTTCATGAAGAGGAGCATAAGAGTCCAGAACAAGTGAGACAGGCATCCTGCTCTGCTCTTCCCCGGTCAAAGCATTGCTGGGATTATATATTCATTTCTGGATACCACATTTTGTAAGAGCATTGGCAAGCCTGAATATGTCCTAAGGAGAACAACCATAATGGGGGGGGGGGGATTGTGGGGGGGGTACTGAAAACTATGGTTTATGCAAATCACTTTAAATGGATTGAGATTATTTGCCCTGGTGAAGAAAATTCATTAGGGGATACATGTTAGCTGTCCTAAAATATTTGAAAAGCTGGAAGGATTATAAGTGTTTGGCTTAGATTTATAGGGCAGAACTAGGAGAAATGAGTGGACATTTCAGAGGAAGTTTTACTGTCCATATAGGGGGAAAAAAAACAAGAACTTCTGAACAACTAGATTCATTGAAAAATAGGATGGCCTGCCTCAGGAGGTGTTGGATGCCCCATTACTGGCGTTCAAGGTGAATGTGGATGACCAGGGATGTTGAAAAAGTCTTCTGTTCAGGTATGCATTGGACTAGATTACTTCTGAAATCCTTCCTAACTCTGGAATTCTGTGATAATAATCACAGTTGACATATTATCCTTGTTATAGTTTTCAGTCAAATATGAGAATCAAGCAGGAAGGCAATGATAATTTGAAGGAGCCCTTTCCTACATTTGTAGCTTTCTCTTACTTTTCTTCCCTCCACATACTCTTCATTCAAATGATAGTCATCTATTTCCTTGAATTCCCACTGGATATCACCCATGTCCAGAATGCTCTCCCTTCTCACTTTCCTCTCCAAGCTTCCCTGGCTTCCTTCAAGACTCAACTCAAATTCCACCTTCTGCTAGGAGCCTTTTCAGAGGTTCTTGCCTTCTAGTGACTAACCTCTGAGACTACCTTTCATTTTCACTGAATATATCTTGTATGTTCGTAATTAATTGCATGTCTTCTCTCACATTAGAATCAATAAATCAATCAAGAAACAATAACTAAGCACTGACTACATGTCAGGCACTGTACTTAAGTACTGGGGAAACAAAAAAAAAGAGGCAGCTGGTGGCACAGTTGATAAATTGCCAGGCCAGGAATCAGGAAGACTCATCTTCCTGAGTTCAAATCTGGCTTCTGACACTTACTAGCTGTGTGACCCTAGGCAAGTCACGTAACCCTTTTTGCTTCAGTTTCCTCATGTGTCAAATGTACTGAAAAAGGAAATGGCAAACCACTCCAGTATCTTTGCATGCAAAGAAAACCCCAAATGGGGTCATGAAGAGTCAGTCACTACTGAATTGACCTGAAGAAAAACAAATACACAAAGAGACAAGAGATAGTCCCTGCCTCCAAGGAGTTCATGATCTAATGGGGAAAGCAACAAATGTGAGCTCCTTGAGGGCAGGAGCCATGTTTTTGCCTTTCTTTACTTTTCCAATTTATATCATAATACGTGGAATATATTAAATGCTCAAAAATGCTTGTTGAATCAAAATCCTACATATATAAAAGCATACAAGATATTAGCATAAAAGATTCTCCATTCCTTCTAAACACTTTCACCATCCATTCAATTGTGGTAGCCTTTACAAACAGTGAATTACTCACTCAATACAAATTACATGTAACCAATGAGAGCTAAACCAGATCCGTTCTTTTAGTGCCTTCTTTTATAACAGCATCAACAGAAAGAAAATTAAAAATGATTTTCATTCACAAATTAATCTTTTCTAATGGCAATTTCAAGATACCATCAAGTAATATTAACAACAAATTGCATTATTCTTGATGGTAAACCAAATCTTTATTGCATCATGATTTGAGGCTTACCTCACTGTTATATTGTAAATTTATACATAATAATATTCTCCCCTAAAATACTATAATATATTGAAGAGAAATGGATGCATGCCATGCTATAGCATCTAATAACGAAATTCCTTAGTGTCCATGCATCCTAAATTGTAAGTACAATTTTAAATGTCTACTTAGCAATATATTTACCAAATATCTTTATCAAATCACTGTTGAGTTTTCTAAGTCTTTAATTACTTGAGAAAGTAAAACTGTATTCTGGTAGAAAATAAAATTATTTGGCAGCAGATCCTGTGATAAAACTGCTTAAATTTGGACCAAATCATTTAATTTCTCAAAGCAAATATGTGAGAAAGAAATGGAGCAGAAGAGATGAGTAAATGTGCTCATGTGCAAAATTATTAGACCAATGTCCATAAAGCTGAAAATGATGTGTGAAAAGCAGTTGAATTAACTGTCCAAAAAATTTTACATTAAAGGGGATATTGTCCATATAACTAATAATGCTATTCAACATTCTGATTTCAAAGCCTCACAATTCTTTTTAGTCTTCTTAGAAATTGTTTTGAAAGTGAGATTTAGTTCAGTTTAACAAATATCAAATGACTACTATGTGTAAGAAACAGAAAAAGATGATAAAATTCTTCCTGCTCTAGAGGGGCTTCCATTCTATTATACAATTATATAATCAAATTACTGTACATACAAACAAATTCAAGAAGAATGAGGATCTCTGGGGCATGAACTTGTAATCGTGAAAGGCCTTATGTGGAGATGGTTCTTTAACTGTACTTTGTAGGAGGCTGATGCTTCAATGAAGGCTAGGAAAAGAAGGAATACACTCCATAAATGGAAGGAAACATGCAAAGAAACAGAGGTGGGAGATGGAATGCCACAGAGAGGGAGGAGCTAGAACATCAATTTGACTCAGAAAGGGAAATATTTTAACAGCTGACTTTCATCTTAGTAAACATTTGATCACATGGGAAAAAATTTCCGAGGGGTTAATGAAAAATAAAAGCCAATTTGCAGAAGTCAGAAAAGCAGACATCATCTTTTGGAAAATGTTTATTTTTCCCAAGGTAGGAAAACACACACACACACACAATTATAATGTATTGATATATGTAATATAAAATTAATATTTATTAATATAATTGAAGTATATTAACCTATATTGATCAATGGGGCAACTAGGTAACAGAGAGCCTGGCCAGGAATTAGAATGACCTGATTTCAAATCTGACCTCAGACGCTTACTAACTGTGTGACACTGGATAAGTCACTTAACCCTGCTTGTCTCTGATTCCTCATCTGTAAAGTGAGCTGGAGAAAGATATGGCAAACCACTCCAATATCTTGGTCAAGAAAATCTGAATGGGGTCTCAAAGAGTCAGACATGATTAAAATGACTGAACAAAAATAACAAAAATATTAAGCAATGTTTCCCCAAAACAGTTTATTTTGAAGTCTTAATTCTTTCTTATTGAAAATTTTAATTTGCCATAATTCCTCTCAAATCAATCAACAAACATATCTGTGAAACATTGCTCTTCTTCTTTTCCCCCATTGTCTGCACTGGGGCAGTGGCAAGGAATTAAGTTGACTGTTAAGTGGTGTTATGTGCAGAAGGCAGTCTATATGATTATACAGTATGCTTCAGAGTAGTGCAACACTTTCTAGTTTGACTAACTTGTCATCTTGTATTCGTTGGAATGGAATTATACAAACCTTCTAGTATGACTCTGTAAGTACAAGCAAATATAAATACATCTATACTAATGATATGTAATTATTCAACACATTAATTTGTTTACAGAATGCCAGATGTCCAAATGACTATTAAGAAGATGTTCAATCCTTAATTTTGGAGATTGTTCAGACTGATATGTAGGATATAAACTGAATTAAGAAAAAAAAAACTAGCTTATTCCTGAAATAAGCCATGAGACATTAACATACTTTACCATCTTCAGCTTTTTCTTAGGTAGGGTATGTCATTAGTATTTGGCAAAGTAATAAAGGTTATAAATGTCCAGAATTAATTAGATGTAGCTTATTATACTCTTTAATATTTGAATGGATGTGTGATAGCATTGATATAACTATTAATTCCAACAATGGAGATCACTAATTTTTTCATTTTTTTCTTTTTCTGTGCGAACTCTTGTCCATGGCTTCCCATAAATTTGGCATTAGGGGATGTGGAGACAAGATGGCAGAGTAGTAGGAAAAAGTGCAGTGAGCTATGTCTGTCTCTCTTCCTCTTCAAAAATAAAATAAACAGATGTAGAAACTACAAAAAAAATTCTGATGAGAAAATCCAAGAAAAAGTCATTGTGAGTCATTTTTCCAAGCCAGGTCCTAATAGGGAGATAGGGAAAGAAGTCTGTGGACCCTGGGGTGAGTTCTGGCCAGGAGACACTGCATATAGTAATCTAGGACCCAGATTATGCACCAGAACAAGAGAAGGTCCCAGACACATATAGGGCGTACAACACTTTGTGACCTGATTTGGGTTTTCTTGGCAAAGACACTGGAGTGGTTTGCCATTTCCTTCTCTAGCTCATTCTACAGATGAGAAAACTGAAGCAAATAGGGTTAAGTGACTTGCTCAGGGTCACATAGCTGGTAAGTGTCTGAGGCCAAATGGCAGTTTCCCTTATCTCAATGTAAAGGGAGATATTTTTATGTGGAGCAGGGAGCGAATACATGTCAAAGGACATCTAACAAAGGGACACACACAACTTTGCCTACTTCTCCATTTAGCCACAAGTTTCCTTATTAACTCTCTAGGTTTAAAAAAAACAGATTGAAGTTTGAATAAGCATTGGCATATCACAAAAATTGTATAATCCCTCAATCTCTCTCTCTCATGGACTCATCTCTCTACCCAGTCTAAACTGAGGAAGAAATCTAATTTCCCTCTCTCAATGTCAAATAATCCACTAATAGGTTTGGATAAGAATTATTGTAAATTGTTATGTACTTTAATTGTGCATTCAAAAAGCATAGGCACACAGACACATACTTACAAAGGAATATGGTTTTCAACTGCAGGCTGATGCAGCAAGGAAGCAAAAGGGCTAGTGGAATAAATACCAACCACCTAACCAGTCACAAATCTGCTATTTCATCCTGATCTACACTCTGATCCTCGGGCTAATTCTGGTTCTGCTGCATCGCATTCATGAAGTGGTCAACATATCTCTGCTCCCAATCTCCTCACCTTTGCTGTCTTCATTAACCTCCAGGGGAGCAATTGCCTCTCCAACACTTTGTGTCCCAGTAAGCAAGGAAAGGGATGGAAAAGGAACATTTATTAAGTACCTACTATGTGCCAGGCACTATTCTAAGTAATTATTATTAGTTTACAAATTAAGTAAAATAAATTAAAAAAACAATATTAGTCAATAAATATCATCTCATTTGTTACTCACAGCAACCCTATGAGATAGATGTTAAGGAAATCTCAGCCAACATGGAGCAGACCAACAGATTCTCCAGAAGCAGTGGTGTTTCTTCTGTCTTCTTTTCAGAATTCCTGGCGTAGGCTACCTGAAATTGATAGTAACTGAGGTTTCTCTGTGTGGCATCTGCACAGTCTAGCTTATGATCCTTCCCTATTTCAGTGAAAATGTCCCTGGGAAAAAGGTTACATATCACATGATGGATTGATTGATAGAGAGATAGAGCAACAGACAGTGACAGACAACAGAGAGATGACAGATAATAGAGCAACACACAGAATAAGACAGACAGACAGGTAGATAGATAGATAGATAGATAGATAGATAGATAGATAGATAGATAGATAGATAGATAGATAGATGGATGGATGGATGGATGGATGGATGGATGGATGGATGGATAGATAGATAGATCAAATGTTTATTAAGAGGTTACTTTGTGTCAGGCATTATACTGAGTAGCTATTGCTGTTTAATCATTTCAGTCACATACAACCCTCAGTGACCCTATTTTTTTTTTTTGCAGAGATTCTAGAGTGTTGTCTTATTTTCTTCTCTAGCTCATTTTATAGATGAGGAACTGAGACAAACAGGGTTAAATGACTTGCCCAGGAAAATACAGTTAATAAGGCCAGATTTGAACTCTCAAAGATGAGTCTTCCTGGGCCACCTACCAGCCCCATGCTAAGTGGAAGGGCTACAAATACAAACAACCACCTGCTCTTGAGTAGTTTACATTCTAATAATGAAAAATGACATATAAAGGGAGTCAGGGTAGGGATGGGGCTGTTCACATACTGTGGTATGGGATGGTGATGTCCAGGAAGTAATGTGGATCCCTGGATCCAAGCAAGATAATTCCAAACTTACTTGTAAAAGTCATGGATAGACCAAATTTCAAAGTCCAATTTTCCAGAGAGGAAGTAGAAGTGTTAGTGTTAATGGAGATGATATGTCATGGAGAGGACTAGGAAAGAATGGAGCATTGAAGAGGAACGGAGAACAGGATTTGTCAAGGAAGAGGATGGAGAAACAAAATGGAATGTATACTCTGACACATCTTACATCTATTTACAAAAGAGCCACTTAGACAAAAGCCCCCTTCACTTCCATGCTTCATTCCTATTCAAACACTATGTAGAACATCATTAATTATGTCAAATGCCTAAATGGATTCTTAATTTTTTTTTTTGTGGAGAGCATTTTTATGACTAATGAAAAGGACAAACTAGAAACATGTAGTACAAAATAGAAAGGGTGAGTTTTAAAAATACAGAGAATAATACCAATATTATGGTATTATCTTATTGTTTTTGCTGTTAAATCATTGTGAGCTCATCCACCATAGCATACCAGGCTGTTCTATCCTCCACTACATCCTGAAGTTTGTCCAAGCTTATATTTGTTGTTTCCATGATACTATCAATCCATATCATCCTCTGTTGTTTCTTTCTCCTTTTGTCTTCAATCTTTCCCAACATCAAGGTCTTTTCCAATGAGTCCCTGTCTTCTCATTTTGTGGCCAAAGTATTTAAGTTTTAACTTTAGTATTTGTTATTCCAGGTAATAGCCTGAGTTAATTTTGTTAAGTATTGACTGATTGGATATACTTGCTGTCCAAGGGACTCCCAAAAGTCTTCTCCAGCAACACAGTTTGAAAGTATTGATTTTGTGGTGCTCAACTTTCCTTACAATCTAACTCTCACAGCCATACATTGCTACTAGAAAAAAAAATATAACTTTGCTTATAAGGACCTTTGTTGATAAGGTGATATCTCTACTTTTTAGTATACTGTCTAGATTTGTTTTGGCTTTCCTTCCAAGGAACAAGTTTCTTTTAATTTTGTGGCTGCAGTAGCTATCTGCAATGATCTTTGAGCCCAAGACTGACACTGCTTTCATTTCTTCTTTCTTTATTTGTCAGGAAGTCATAGGACAAGGTGTTGAGATCTTAGGTTTTTTTTTTTGTTTGTTTGTTTTGTTTTTTTAAATACTAAGCTTCAAGCCGGCTTTAACACTCCTCTCTTTCATTCTTCTCAGGAGGCTTAACTCTTCTTCACTTCCTGCCAACAGAATGGTATCATCTGCATATCTGAGATTGTTGACATTTTTCATGGCAACCATAATTCCAGCTTTTGATTCATCCAGCCTGGTATTATGCATGATGTACTCTGCATATAAATTAAATAAATAAGGTGACAATATAAAACATTATCATACTCCTTTCCCAATATTAAAACAATCAGTTGTTTCATCTTTGGCTCTAACTTTTGCTTCTTGGTCTGTATATAGGTTCCTTAGGAGACAAGTAAGAAGATCGGGTACTCCCATCTCTTTGAAGACTTGCCATGTTTTGTTATGATCCAATAATCAAGGGCATTAGTGTAGTCAATGAAGCAAAAGTAGAATTTTTTTTTCCTGGAACTTCCATAATCCAGTTAACGTTGGCAATTTGGTTTCTAGTTTCTCTGCCTCTTCGAAAATTAGCCTGCTGTACTGGTAATTCTCAGTTCACATATTGCTGCAAGGCTGGCTTTCAGAATCTTAAGCATAAGCTTGTTGGCATGTAAAATGAGTACAATTATTCAATAATTTGAATGTTCTTTGGTATTGCCCTTCTTTAGGATTGGGAAATAAACTGATCTTTTCCAGTCCAGTGGTCACTGTGGAATTTTCCAAATTTGCTGGCATATTGAGCACTTTAACAGCATAATCTTTTAGGATTTTAAATAGCTCAGCTGGAGTTCCATTACCTTCACTACTTTTATTGTTAGTAATGCTTTCTAAGGTCCAGTTGACTTCATCCTGCAGGATGTCTGGCTCTCGATCAGTAACCACACCATGGTGCTTATTAGTGATGTTAAGAACTTTCTTGTATAGTTCTTTAGTGTATTCTTGCCACCTCTTCCTAATGTCTTCTGCTACAGTAACATCCCCCATATTTTTGTCTTTTACCAGGTCCATTTTTGCATGAAATATTCCCCTGATATCTCTAATTTTCTTGAACAGATCTCTAGTCTACAAATTGCCAAAGGATAGAAAAGTTGTATGTATAGTGGATATATTTCCAAGCCTTGAGTCAGGAAGGCATGTGTTTTAATCTGCCTCCAGACATCTCCTAGCTGTGTGACCCTGGGCAAATTACTTAACCTCTGTTTGCCTCAATTTTTTCACCTACAAAATAGAGATAATAACCATATCCATCTTACAAAATTGTTGTAAGGGTCAAATAAGATAGTAGTTGTGAAGTGTTTTTAAAAGTACCTGGGCACATGGTGAACACTATATAAATGTTAGCCGTTAGGTATTCTTATTCTTATTAATATTATTATTATTATTGCCAATAGAAACTCCCCTACATGATCCCATTCTATCCGATCTTCTTCAATATACTACCCCCTCTATTATTACCACTCTCCTACATCCACCCACAAGGGCTTCAAGGCCAGGGCACCTTCCCATCTTTTGGGAAATAGCCTCACTCATAATGGAATTGTCACTCAGGACCTCTGGAGTAAAGGCCCCTTCTCTCTTGGTTATGTGTCCAATTTAAAGATCTCTATCACTCAAATCACTGGCAGTGGGGTCACTTGCATTAAGAAGGTGGAAATTTGGGACAACCAGCCAAAAGCTGCTCCCAAGAAGTCATAGAGATTTTCAATTTCTCCCTATCTAGTGACTGCTTCATTATTGCCTATAAACATACCCATCTCTCCCACATACTAAAAACATAAAAATAAAAAAAACCTCAATGATTCATTCTTTGACTTCTTTCAAGTCTCAACTAAAATTATATTTTCTATAAGTGTCCTTTCCTAATCCTTCTTAATGCTTGTGCCTTCTTGTTAGTAATTATCTCTAATTTAATATGAAAGGAGACTAGTATGTCCAGAATGTCAGTCTTTTTTATGGAAGAGGAAGGGGAATTACTGTGATATTTTATTTTACTTTAAAATCATTCTCAAGAGGAGAAGAATTTTGAGAAATGATCCCTAATGAATTTTTGGGAGCTGCAACATAGTGCAGCACAATGATTGGGGAGTACTTAGAGTTAGAAGAGTACTCAATTTAAATGATGCCTTAAACATAATTTGAGTGTAATATTTATTCACACTTCATATATTTTCATTGCCCTTTACGTTGCCTAAAATTTTGATTCTTAAAAAATCCTGATGTTTCATGGTTCTCATCCACGTAACATTCCAGATAGAATATTGATGCAAAATAATTTGGCTCTTTTGGGCAGCCAATAGTATAGGACCATTGAAAAGATCACATACTTTTTCACATTTAATTCAGCCCAATATCCTCCTCCTGTTCAATGTTCAACACAGCTCACTGTCCATCTGTCAACCTACACATGCTGTTTAAATGTGTGTATGCACATGTATACATGCACATACATACATTCATACATATGTGTGTATGTATTTTGTTGTTTTTGTTGTTCAGTCGTGTCCAACTCTTTGTGACTGCATTTGTGATTTTCTTGGCAGAGATTCTAGAGTGGTTTGCCATTTCCTGCTTCAGCTCATTTTACAGATGAAGAAACTGAGGTAAACAGGGTTAAATGAGTTGCCCAGGGTCACACAGATAGTAGATGCCTGAGGCCACATTTGAACTCTGGTCTTCCTGATTCCAGGTCTGGTATTCTATCCACTATGCCACCTACGTGTTGGCATATAAACACACATATGTGCTGATATAAATATATATGTCATATATATGTATACACATCACACATGAGAGATGGACAGTGTGTGTGTGTGTGTGTGTGTGTGTGTGTGTGTGTGTGTGTGTTTGAGTAACTCAACAGGTTGCTCATTCATCTATATGTCATAATTTGGGAAATACATGTTTTTCATTTGCTTTGTTTTTTCAAGTATATATAAAAATAGGGCCTTCATTGAGGAGGATTCTGGGGCCTAAATGAAATTGATCTAATGCCATCTGTGCATGGGATAATAGGAAAACTTGTCCGTTTGTAGAGAATTCTTCTTCTGCTTTATGGAGGACACATTCCTTGCCTTTGGCCAACACCTTTGGTTGACTTGTGTTCTTTTATGAATCGCTCTGTGCATGTGCTTACAAAATAATGTTATATCATTTCAGTCATGATATAGAATGTAAAAAGCTAT
This sequence comes from Vombatus ursinus, assembly GCF_900497805.2. Taxonomy (NCBI): domain Eukaryota; kingdom Metazoa; phylum Chordata; class Mammalia; order Diprotodontia; family Vombatidae; genus Vombatus; species Vombatus ursinus. Next base: position 3,227,962 of record NW_020944605.1, read on the forward strand.
TGACTAACAAATTGTACTGATGGAAACTTTTTTTATATTGGAGCCTAGTCTAAACTAGTATAGTTGCTGATTCAACATTTAATGTTTATTGCTCTCTGTGCTCCATTTTCTTTATCCAGTATCTTCAATAACTGCATAGGAAGAAAAGTTCTTATCCAGGAATGGGTTATTAAAAACAAAGGATGTAAAGAATATATTTACTATTCTCTTGCAAACAAAATCAAAGGTACTTTAATATAAAAATGTAGGGGGCAGAAAGCTCATTTTTTTTTTTTTTAGATTTAGATTTAGGAAATCTAAATCTCATTCTCAGACAGCAGCTTTTTAGGTGTCTGTTTCTTAAATCAGTGTTGCTCTTCTGTATCCCTTGTCTTCACTGGAAAATAGTGAGCCAACCTTTTGCTCTTATGGTTTCCAGTTTCTTGCCCAACACAGTCATATTTAGCAAGATGTGAAAGGTTTCTTCTCACAGTACCATTTATGCCCTCATAAATCAGAAAGAATGGGTAATTGTCACCTATTTCTAACAGTTTCAGTAGTGTTTCTGTTATGTCATTGATATTTGCCGCAGAAACACAACAGACCTCTCTATTGTTATTACCAGGTTGCCAGATATCTGGCTTTGTTCTTCTGAATGGAGAATTATCAGCCACCATTACTTTTCTTTTCTTTTTCTGACCTATACTGAATATTTTTCTTTATAGCTTCTGTGGCTTTGTTTTATCATTCCCTGGGAGACATACAATTGCTTCCTCTGCAAAGCATCCACCTCCTTTGTCTTCTTAAACATCTCAAATTTCCTTTTTTTTTTTTTAGGTACAGGTATATACTTTTATTTTTCTTTCTCTTTTCCTTTGAGTAGTATCCTTCAATTCTTCAGTCTCTTGACCGAGATTAACTTTTTCCTTTCCTATATTAGATACTTTTTACTGCACTGAAGCCATATTTACATTGTTTGTATAGGAACATTTGTTTGTTCCTGATAACCTCCTATGTGGAGAGGTGTTGAGCCTTTTCACTTTCCCTAGTAGAAGAGAGAGCAGACAACACTGGAAATTTTAATAGTAGTCAGTCTCTGTAGCACATATGCAAACATATCATTGGATAGGGAAATCTACTGGATAGGTTATTTCAATGGTATAGGAAACTCATGATGAGGAAACTTAACAATGTCACTTGGCACCTTCTTTGCAACTTGCATTGTTAGACAGTTACCTAGAGTCTAGGAAGTTAAGGGATTTGTCCATGGTCATAGAGTCAGTATTTCAGAGGCAGGACTTGAATGTAAATCTTCCTAGCTTCCTGGCCAGAACTCTACCTCTCTCACACAATTCACTTCAAAATTCTACCTTCTCTCCTTATTGATTGTGATTCTAAGCATTGCATTTTAAGTGACTTTTCATCAACAACTTTATCTGCTAAGCTTTTCATTAAGACATTTGTAGATTTTTTTTTAAAACCCTCAACAACTTGACAACCACAGCTAACATTCTTTCCGTTATCATAATTTTTTAAAAGTATTGCTTTATTTTATTTTTTTGGTAAATGTATTTTATTTTTTCCAAGTTCATGGAAAGGTAGTTTTCAACATTCACTTTTTATAAGATTTTGAGTTTCAAATTTTTTCCTCCCTCTCATCCCACCCCCTCCCCAAGATGTCAAACAATCTGATTTAGGTTATACATGTAAAATCATGTAAACATATGTCCACATTAGTCATGTTCACAACAATTTTCTTCAGAGGAAAGATGAATTGAGAAATTTAATTTTGAGGAAATTGAGAAAGAAAGAAAAATAAGTAGACAAAACCCAGTTATAAATTGTTTCTTCAATAAAATTACACTATTGAATACTCACACTCTGTGCCTTTGTTTTAGCTAAATCTGTTTGCAAGGACACCTTATTAAACAGTTGAGACACAAGGTATTTGAGAGTTTATTTTGGCTCCATTATATATCTAGCAAAGAGGTTCCCAACAAGAAACAGCAAGTGAATTCTGGTGTCAAGTGTAGGACATAGTGTGCAATTAAGTTTGATAAAGTGTGTTTGAATATATGAATTTGAAATGTGGCACATTTTCAGTGACTATTAAATATACTTATAATATATACAGCAAGTAAACCATATAGTAAAGGATCAAATACATTCTCTCTTTACTCTGATTTTTTTAATCTAATATGTTATCAGCAATAAAACGAGAAAAATGCCTTTTCATCTCTGTTGTTGTCTTTAGGAGGTAGGAAAAGCAATCATAATCCCAAATGCCCTAGGAGAGTATTGCTTATATTGTCTATTTACTCTTACATCAGCTATATATATTTGATGCTTACTGGATGATACATGGTCCCAAAGCTTCTAAAGTTCCATCTACATATGTGGAAATTATTACCATAATAATATCTGTCTTGACTCTTGGGATCTTTCCTTTATTTGGATTTAAACCATAAGGATTTTGCTAATAATGATAATTACCTAACAAGCATAATCTGTGCAAGAAGATTTAAGTTTTCATGAGCTAAAAGATCAGGAAATGCACTTGCAATGTGATATAATAGTTTAATAAGGTGATGATTTTTATTTTGGTGTTTTAAAGGTAGAGCATACAGTACGAGTTTCATGCCACAGGATAGTCAAGTTCACAATGATTGCAATGATGAGGAAATATGGTTTAGTGGAACAATCACTGTTGAAAGAGTAGATTTCCAAAGGGAGGCAGCTAGGTGGCACAGTGGATAGAACTGAAGGCCTGAGGTAGGAAGACTCATCTTCCTGAGTTCAAATCTGGCCTCAGACCCTTATTAGCTGGGTGACCCTTGGCAAGTCACTGGGGCAGCTAGGTGGCGTGGTGGATAGAGCGCTGACCCTAGAGTCAGGAGGACCCAAGTTTAAATCGGGCCACAGACACTTGACACTTACTAGTTGTGTGATGCGGGGCAAGTCACTTAACCCCATTGCTTAACCAGAACAACAAACAAACAAACATAAAAGGGCAGGTTTCCATTTTCAGCTCCAAGTAAACCTTGTCTTCATTTTCTAAAAGTTCAGAATGAGGGAAAAAAAAAAAACACAAGAACAACAAGCTAAACAAAAAAAAAAACACCACCCACAGAGCAGTCTCACTTTCTTTCATATGTTGATATGCCATTTTAAGCAAAACTTTTAGGTTCAATCTCTCAACACCACTTGGATTGTGAGTTCCCAGAAGACCAACACCTTCCTTCAGGATTAAATGAGGAACTTTGAGGGATCTTGGGGAGGGGGTCCTTGAACTCTCACAAACCCCCAAATATATGCTTCCCATGTATTATCAGATGATACTAACTGTCCAGATGGAAAATTAGCTTTTAGAAGCAAGTACTTTCTATTACAATATTACAACAGTAAGAAAAAAAAAGTTACAAAACATATATTCTCACCCAAACAGAATTCACACTTTTTCACAATTACATTTAGATTCCATAGGAAAATGAGCTCAATCTTAAAGAACACATATGATCAAGCACTCTTGATTGACATGGATGTGAAATTCTAATTCTTATTTCCATTTGAAGTTTGTAAAATTTTTCTTTGGTCCACTGGAAGTAGGGGAGGAGTTAAATGATCTTTTTTTATTTAACTTCCTACTTCATCAAGTAATTCTCTCTGAGTAACTTGCTGAAGCTGCTGTACCATGAAGATTAACCCATGACACTAGAATTCTTGAATCTGAACTAGCTTGCTGCTTCTTTTTTTTTCCTTTTAAATCTAAGCCACATTCTTCAACCAATCCCAATGCACTTTTTATGTTTGTATCTGTAGTACACATATGATTGAATACCAAGCAAAGATATATTCTCACTTTATAGAAGTATCAGGATGCAGAACATTTTGTTAATTAGTTTAAGTTGGATGTAATTTATTGGTTGTTTCATTTTACCACCCCCAACCCTGTACTTCTATAGTAAACTTATTTTTCTTTAATTTTTTGTCATTCTCATTCTCTGTCTTCAAAATTTTTTCACAAAATCTATTTCTTCATCTATCTGCAAATCTACTTCATTTTATTTTAAAAGCAATTGATAGAATACACCTTTCTATTTAATAAATCTTATTAAAGAAAAAAAAAGAAAAGGCCTTACAGAAATGAAACATTCATTGAATGTATTATACTATGATTTTGGCATATAATAAACTATTGGTGTCACAACTGTGGAAAATTTGGTTGGGGATGTTGCTTCTGCATATCACTCAATCAGGGGGTGGACACCTATGTGACAACATTGAAGTCAGTTTAAACTGGGGTAGGGGAATGTGAGAAATAGTTAGTTTTCATTTCCACAAAAAATGCAATCCAGGTGTTGGACAGAAGTTGAACAAAGGAAGCCATAAATTAGAATAAGAAAACACTATTGGTGGTGAATAGATTAACCAGGGGAAAACCAGTTCTGAGGTTAGGTATAGATTAACACCAAAAGGGGTGTTCCCAAAAAAGAGGCCGGGTCCTCAAAATAAGTGGAGTGGGAGATTAAGGGCAGAGACTCACAAGGAGAAATTAGGCACTTTGGATAGGCTGTAACCTCTATAGTTCCCAGCCAATGGGAAAACAGGGGAGGGAATTTCAATCAGGGAATAGGGAATAAAAAGGTGTGTATCTGTTGGACATGCATGCTCTCTCTCATGTGGGTTGTGGGGTCTTCTGAGGCCATTAGTAAAATTTCTTCATGGTTCAAACAATGGCTTCATGGAATTTGTGGTAAAGCTAACACAACTGGCACAACATTGGCAGAATTTTAGAAAAAAAATCAATAATTGGATGGGGACCATGAGCTAGGACAAAAAAAAGTCATCTTTTTCCATGATGACAAATTAGCAAAGATATTACTAGTCAAAAACATTCGAAAGGAGTAAAGAAGAATTTGCTTTAGAACTGAAACAAGACAAAGGAGTAAGAATTAGCAGTAGTGATTCCAGGTACATAAGGCTTGCATAACTCCTGCTTCACCCCACCCAGTGTGATTTCCTTCCCATGGAAGCTCAAGAAAGAGATTTGAGTGAGTTGCCAAAATGACAAACACGAAAGGAAAAAGGAGAATGACATAATACATGTTTTCTAGGCCCTTTCAAGAACATGTTGTTGTCCCTTTGGCTATATGTACGGGAATATATAAAAAAAGGTGATATTGTGGTTATCAAGGGTATGGGTACAGTTCAGCAAGGAGCAAATATTATCATGGCAAAACTGAATGGGTCTATATTGTTACTCGACATGCTGTAGGCATTTTTGTAAACAAATAGGTTAGGCCAAGAGAATTAATGTGCATATTGAGTGTATTAAGTAGTCTAAGAGCAGATAGCTTCCTGAAGCCAGTAAAGGAAAATGATTAGAAGAAGGAAGTCAAAGAAAAAGGCACTTGTGATCAACTGAAATGCCAGCCTGCTCCACCCAGAGAAACACACTTTGTAAGAATGAATGCAAGGAACCTGAACTGTTGGAACCAATCCCCTATGAATTCATGGCATTAATGATTGAAAAAAAACAATAAAGAAATTTTGGATTATGAAAAAAAAGCAGTAATAGTAGTAGCACTTGCATCATCATCATCATTGTTAGCAGCAGCAGCAGCAGCAGCAGAAGCAGAAAAAAGATCAACAACAAGAATGAGTAGGAGAAGGAAAAGAACAAGAAGAAGGAAAAGGAAGAAGAGTTGAGGAGGGGGAGAAGAAGGAGGAAAATGGGGAAGGGGAAGAGGAAGAGGACAAGATGCAATCAAGGCTTTTCAGGAAATAAAAAAGCAACACTTAGTTCTAGAGTTTATCAGTGAAATAATATTTGTCAAAAGCAGTTAACATAATTCCAGACACATAATAGGTGCTATATAAATGCTCATTCCTGCCACTTTATCTCCAGAGAATATTAAATGGGAGTAGAAAGAAGTAGCCATTTTTCTCAACTGTACATGGCACATTCACAAAACCTGACCATAAATTAGATCATAAAACCACTAACAAATGCAAAAAAGCAAAAATATTAATTGTATCTTTGATCAGAATATAATAAAAATTATATTCAATAAAGATCCTTTGCAGCAAAAATTAAAAATTAATTGGAAACTAAATTAGTTGGTTTTTATTTTCAGTTCCAGAATCTCTCTCCTCATCATTGCTTCCCTGATCCATTGAGAAAGTAAGAAATACAAAACTCATTACAAATATGGTCGTACAAAATAAATTACCATATTAGCCTTATTACAGAAAAAAAGTAAAAGTAAAAATAAGTGCTCCAATCTGCAGTCTGAATCTGTCAGTTCTCAATCTTAAGGTAGATAATATTTTTCATCATGAGTCATTTAGAACTATGGTGGGCCATTGTATTGTTCAGAGTTAGTAAGTCTTTCACAATTGATTACCTTTGCAGTATTATTGTTAAATGTAAATTATTCTCATGGTTCTGTCCACTTCACTTTGCATCAGTTCATACAGGTCTTCCAAGGTTACTCTGAAACCATCTCCTTCATTATATTCCATTACATTCATATAGTATAGGTTATTCAGGTATTCCCCAATTGATGGGCATTCCCTCAGTTTCTAATTCTTTGCCACCAAAAAAAAGAACTGCTATAAATATTTTATACATATATGTACAAATGTTCATTCCATTTTGCTTTGATCTTTTTGGGTTATAGATGTAGTAGCAGTATTTGTGGGTCAAAAGGTATACACATTTTAATAGCTTTTAAGGACTACTTGCAAATTGCTTTCCAGTATGCTGGACTACTTCATACTTCACCAAGTATGTATTAGTGTACCTATTTTCCCACATTTTCTCTGGCATTTGTAACTTTCTTTTTCTCATATTAGCCAATCAGATATTTGAGATGATGCCTTATATTGTTTTAATTTGCATTTCTCCAATTATTAGTGATTAAGAGCATTTTTCATATGACCCATTTGATTACTTTCTCTGAAAAATTGTTGTTCATATCTCTTGATGATTTATCTATTGGATAATGACTCGTTATAAATTTATCTCAGTTTCCTATTTAGTTCAAAAATGAGACATTTATCAGAGAAACTTGAAATATTTTTTTCTGATTCCTGCTTTTCTTCTAATTTTAGCTGAAATGTATTTGTTTGCAAAAAACATCTTAAATATAATACAGATTATTCATTTATACTCCCATGAACCTCTCTATCTTTTATTTCATCATGAATTCTTCCTCCAACCATAGATCTGATGGGTACAATCTTCCATGTTCTATTAATTTGTTTATGATATAACAATGTCTAAATCATGTACCTATTTTGAGCATATCTTGGTATATGATGTGAGATCCTGGACTATGCCAGATTACTTTCCAGTTTTGCCAGCAGTTTTTGTTAGATGGTAAGTTTTTACCCTAATAGCTAGTATCCTTATTTTTTTCTTTGTGGTTTACCTTTTTATGCCTCTCTTGAGTCTTGTATTTGAAGATCAAGTTTTCTTTTGAGCGCTGGTCTTTTCATCAGGAAGATTTGGAAGTCCTCTATTTCACTGAATGTCCATTTCTCCCCTGAAAGATTATATTCAATTTTGCTTATCTTTTAATTTAGAAGCTGCAAGGTCCTGCATAATCCTGACTGTGGTTCCATGATAATTAAATCGTTTTTTTCTGGCTGCTTGCAGTAATTTTTTTCCCTTTCACTTGGTAATTCTGGAATTTGGCTACAATATTCCTTGGCATTTTCATTTTAGGATCTCTTTCAGGAGGTGATCTGTGGATTATTTCAATGACTATATTTCCCCCTGGTTCTAGGACCTCAGGGTAGTTTTCCTTGATGTTTTCTTGAAAGATTCTGTCCAGGCTCTTTTTTTCATCATGGCTTTCAGGTAGACCAATAATTCTTAAATTATCTCTCCTGGATTTATTTTCCAGGTCAGTTGTTTTTCCAATAGAAAATGTTTTCTTCTATTTTTTTCATTCTTTTGATTTTGTTTGACTAATTTTTGATGTCTCATGGAGTCATTAGCTTCCACTTGCCCAGTTCTTATTTTTAGCAAATTGTTTTCTTCAATTGTCTTTTGTACCTCCTTTTCCATTTGGCCTATTTTTCTTTTTAAGGAGTTCTTCCCTGCAGTGAGTTTTGGTGTCTCCTTTTCCATTTGGCCAGTTCCAATTTTTAAGGGGTTGTTTTCTTCAGTGTACTTTTTTTTTCCATTTGGCCAATTGTATTTTTTAAGGACTTGTTTTCTACAGTCAATTTTTGTCCTTCTTTTTCCAGGCTATTGACTCTCTCTTGCATACCTCTCATTTCTTTTCCCAATTTTTCTTCTACTTCTTTTATTTGACTTTTAAAATCTTTCTTAAACTCTTCCAAGAAGGCTTTTTGGGGTTGAGACCAGTTCATATTCTCCTTTGAGGATTCAGATGTGGGTATATTGGCAATGTTGTCCTCTTCAGAATTTGTGTTTTGATTTTCCCTGTCCCCACAGAAAGAATCTGTGGTCATTGTCTGTTTCTTCTTTTCGTTCTTGATGTTTGCCTATTTCCTAGCTTTTAAACTTGAATTCTCCTGCTGGAGTGGGACAGGGAAATGGTCACTAGCTTTGTGTTCTGGGGCCTCAGGTGCTAGCAGTTGGAGGATGTAAGGGTCTGGCAATTTACCTGATTCTGAGCTGGGTTCACTAACACTGAAGCTCTCTGGGTGGGTGGGTCTGGCTTCTGGAGGATGCCTGCTCATCTGGGCTGTTTGGAAGTAGCAGAAGATTCTGCTGCTGGAGGATGCCTGCCCACCTGGAGTCATGCTTCCTGGAATTGTGCTGAAATATGGGGAGATTTAGCTGCTGGAGTCTAACAGTTCCCCTGCCTGTGCCAAGGCACTCAGAGGGTCCTGGTGTTGGCACTTGCCTGCTACACCACCCTGGGGCTCAGGAACTTCTGCTGGTTTGCCGAGATGGGGCTTGCCACTGGCTTTTTGGGATACCTTTCATTCTGTACTACTCCCCTTCCACCAGAGTGAGAGGGACCTTTCTCTTTAATCTCCCAAGCTTCCCTGGGTTAAAAGACTACTGAACCTTGTTTTCCTACAGTATCAGCTGTTCCAGGGTTTTTCCTGGGGTAATGTTTTCTGGGTTTCTAGAGGTTAATAAGGGAGAGTGAGAGCAGCTTACTTCTTACTCCACCATCTTGGCTCTCAGAAGTTGACCCTTGCATCCTTTTTTCTTTCTTTAAATCAAACACTATGTTACTATGTTGATTTGTTTCTATATACTGTGTCCTTAATCTGTTAAATTGATGCACCACTTTATTTCTTGAAAAGTTCTAAATTGTTTTTATGATAATAGCTTTGTAGTATAATTTGCAATCTGCTACTGCTAGATCCACTTCCTTTATATTTTTCATTAATTTCCTTGATATTGTTGAGTTTTTTTTCCTCCAAATGAGTTCTTTTATTGTTTTTCTAGCTCTATAAAGAAATGTTTCAGTAGATCTTTTTGGTGTGACAATGAACAAGTAAATTAATTTAGGTAGTATTGTCATTTTTACTACATTGGTTCAACCTATCCCTGAACAATTAATATTTCTCATATTATTTGGATTACTTTATTTGTGTGAAGAATACTTTGTATTTGTGTTCATATAGTTCCTGTGCCTCTTGTCAGGTGGACTGCTAATTATTTTGTACTATGTACAGTCATTTGTTAAATTGTCATAATATTAGAATTTTGTTATAACATTATCTATCTATCTAGTTATACTCTTCTTGGTATAATTTTATTTAAATTTTTACATCAATATTCATTAGGGATATTGGTTTATCATTTTCTTTCTCTGTTTTGGATCTCTCTGGCTTAGGAATCAAGAAAATAATTGTATACTAGAAGAAATTTGTAGGACTCCTTCTTTACCTATTTGTTTTCAAATAGTTTATGCAGTATTAGAATTCTTTGTTCTTAAAATATTTTTGCATGATATAGGAGGTAATCAAGATGGCAGAGTAGAGAAAACACTATTGCCTAGATCTCCCATGATTTCTCTACAAAAACTTCAAAATACCCCTTCAAATTTAATTCTGGAATGGGACAATCAACAAAAGGCTAGAATTAAAAAAAAACATGAATAAATAAAACTAGTAGTTGGTTTTATGGGAAAAAAACAAGTAAAATAAATCATCAAAGGGTTAATTTGATTAATTTTAACTAATTTAATTTAATTTTAAAATGAGAAATAAACCAAATCAGTAGCATTAAAAATGGAAAAGGTGAATATATCACCAACAAAGATGAAAGCAAAGCAATTATAAAAATCTTATTTTGCCTAATTATATGCCAATAAATTTAACAATTTAAATGAAATTGAAGGATAGTTATAAAAATGTAAATTGCTTGTATTAGCAGAAGAGGAAATAGAATATTGAAATAGATCTGTTTTAGGAAAAAAAAAAGTGAACAGGCCATAAATAAGCTTCCTAAGAGAGAACCACCAAGACCAGATAGATTTACAAGTAAATTCTATCAAACATTTAAAGATCAACTAATTCTTATATTGAATAAATTATTTGGAATAATAGGTAAAAAAGAAATTCTACCAAACTCCTTTTATGAAACAAACATGACACTGATAACTAGGAAGATGAAAAACAGAAAGAGAAAATTATAGGCTAATTTAATTAATGAATGTGGATGCAAAAATGCTAAATAAAATACTAGTTAAAAGATTACAACAATATATTACAAAGATTATACAATATGATCAAGTGGGATTTATACCAGCAATTCAGGGATTGTTTAAATATAAGGAAAACTATTACTATAATTGATTGCATTAATAATAAAAGTAAAAAAAAATTATATCAATAGATGCAGAAAAATCTTTTGATAAAGTTCAACACTAATTTTTATTAAAAAAACACTTGAAAGTGTTGGTATAAATGGAATTTTCCTCAAATTGATAAAAAGCATTTATCTAGCATTATTTGAGATGGGGATAAACTAGAAACTTTCCCAGTTAGATCATGTGTGAAACAAGGATACCCACTTTCACCAATATTATTCAACATTGTATTGGAAACCCTAGCAATTGCAATAAGAGAAGAAAAAAAAAAGAAATAGAAGAATAAGAATAGGGAACGAGGTAACAAAAAACTATCACCTTTTACAGATGATATGATGATACAATGGAAAAATCCCAAAGAGTGCAGAAAAGTTAGTTGAAACATTTAATAATTTTAGCAAAGTAACAGGATATAAAGTAAGTTTGCATAGATCATCAGCATTCCTATATGTGACAAACAAAACTCTGTAAGAAGGGATAGTCAAAAATATGCCATTTAGAATAATACTAGAAGGTATAAAATATCTGGGAGTACACCGGCCAAAATAGAGGAACTGCATAAACAAAATTAGGGGAAAAAAACAACTTTGTATGTGAATAAAAGCAGATTTAAATAATTAGAGATATATTGATTGTTCATGGGTAGGCAAGGCCAATAAAATTAAAATGGCAATTTTGCCCAAACTAATTTATGTTTCAATGCCATTCTGATTAAATTTCCATTTTTTTTTTACTGAATTAGAAAAAATAATAACCAAATTAATTGGGAAAAAACAAAAAGTCAAATGTATCATAGGAGATAATGAAAAAAAAATAAAGGAAGGAGGTTTAGCAGTACCAGATCTTAAACTATATTATTATTATTTTTTTTAAAGGCAATTGGGGTTAAGTGACTTGCCCAGGGTCACACAGCTAGTAAATGTCAAGTGTTTGGTCTGAGGTCCTCCTGCCTTCAGGACCAGTGCTCTATCCACTATACCACCTACCTGCCTCTTAAACTATATTATAAGGTAATAATTATCAAAACTATCTGGTACTGGCTAAGAAATAGAAAGGAAGATCAGTGGAATAGAGTAGACATACAATTTGTAGCAGCAAGTAAACATAATAACCTCATATTTGATAAGTACAAAAACATAAGATTTTGGGATAAGAATCCATTTTTTGGTAAAAATTCTTGGGAAAAATGAAAAGCAGTGCAGCAGAATCTAGGCCGAGACCAATATTTTGCACCATTTATTAAGATAAAGTCAAAATGGATACATGACCTAGATATAAAGAGAGATTTTATAAGAAAATTTGAAGAACATTGAACATATTACTTATCAGACATGGACAACAAACAATTTATGAATTAACAAGAGAGAGAGAAAGCAAAATTTGGTATAAAAAGGATAATTTTGATTACATAAAGTTAAAAAGTTTTTGTACAAATAAAACCAAAGTAGTCAAGATTAGAAGGAAAGCAGAAAGATTGGGAAAAAATATTTGTAGACAGTTTATCAAATAAAGGTCTCATATCTAATATATATACATATATATATACATATATACATACACACATATATACATACACACAGACAGATTATATATATATATATATATATATATATATATATATATATATATATATAGTCAAATCCGTAAGAATATGAGACTTCCAGGAGCCAAAATAGTGGAGTAAGCAGTAAATCACCATATTTCTCCCATATTCACCTCCAAACAACCATAAAATAGTTTCTCACAATAAATCTTGGAACAGCAGAACCAGCAAAAAGATGGGGTGAAATGATCTTTTAGTCCAAGAAACCTGGAAGATAGGCAGGAAAGGTCTGTCTCAAAAAGGTAAAAGCAGAGTGCAGTCCAGGACGGGAAGTATTCCAGAAAGCCAGCAACAAGCCCCACCTCAGCAAACCTGAGCTCCAGTTCAGTGGAGCAGACAAACACCAAAACCAGGACTCATCATGTGCCTTAGCATAGCCAGGGGAATGGACAGACCCTAGGTCTTAGAACCACCATGTGCTTCAGTGTAGCCCTATGCAAATAGGCAACCTTCAGCACCCAGACCACCATATGTTTTAGAGTATCCCTGCTGAAACACAAAAAACACCTCCACTGGCCTCAGCACATGCGAGACAACAGCACTGGGATCCAGGCTCATAACAGGTAATCTGCCAGAACCCAATGGCTTCTAGCAGGGCCAGCCACTCTTACCCTTTCAGTACATCACCAGACATAGGGGACCCCATGAGCCTCAGGGCAGCAGTAGCACCAAGTAAACAGCTAGGGCCTGCATTCTCTGGCACAAGAAACCTGAGACAATTCCCCTTCCACTCTGGGAGCAGAGCTCAAATTTAAAAGAAAGAAAAAAGGCCAAAAAAAGTTTGGTGAAAAACAGCAACAAAAAAGAATCTGACCATAGAAAGTTATAATGTTGACAGGGAAGATGACACAAACCCAGAAGAAGACAACAATGTGAGAACACCTAAAGGGAAAACCCCGAAGAAAAATGGGAAGTTTTCTTAAACTCAGAAAAAAAAAAACCTCATGGAAGAGCTCAAAAAGTATCTTAAAAATAATATAAGGGAGGGAGAATAAAAATTGGGAAAAGAAATGAGAATGATGCAAGAGAATTATGAAAAAGAGTCAGTAGCTTGGAAAAAGAAAACAATTGCTTAAAAAGTAGAATTGGCCAAATGGAAAAGGAGATACACAAATCCACTGAAGGGAACAACTCCTTGAAAAGTACAATTGGCCAAATAGAAACGAAAGTACGAAAACTAATTGAGGAAAACAACGCCTTAAAAGCTAGAATTTGGCAAGGGGAAGCTAATGACTCTATGAGACATCAACAATCAATCAAACAAACTCAAAAGAATGAAAAAAATAGAAGAAAATGTAAAATACCTCATAGGAAAAACAACTGACCTAGAAAATAGATCCAGGAGAGACAATGTCATAATCACTGGAATACCTGAAAGCCAAAATCAAAAGAAAGACCTGAACAGTATCTTTCAAGAAACTGTCAAGACACAATGCCCTGATATCCTGGAACCAGAAGGCAAAATAGACATTAAAAGAATCTACCCATGACCTTGGGAAAGAGATTCCAAAATAAAAACTCCGAGGAATATTATAGCCCAATTTCAGTACTACCAGGTCAAGGAAGTGACCAGAAAGTGGTCAGAAAGAAACAATTTAAATATCGGGGAACCTCGATCAGGATTACATAGGACTTAGCAAATACAGCATTAAAAGATTCGAAGGCATAGAGCATGATATTCTAGGAAGGCAAAGGAGCTAGGATTACAACCAAGAATCACTTAACTGGTGAAATTAACCATAATACTTCAAGGGGAAAAAATGCTCATCAGTGAAATACAAGATTTTGTAAGAAAAAGACCAGAATTAAACCAAAAATTTGATTTCCATTATCAAAACCCAATAGAAACATAAGCAGGTAAAAAGGGAAAAGAAAACATAAAGGATAGAGCCAAACTGTTTACATCTTTAAATAGGAAGATGATATTTACAATTCTTAAAAATTGTATCACTAATAGTACAGCTAGAAAGAATATATATAGACAGTGGGTGCAGATATAATTTGAGGGAATGACAAAAGGAAATACTTAAAAGATGAGAAAGAGGAGTGCCTGGGGTGAGGAAAGAAGAGAGAGGTAGAATTATTTTACATGAAAAGGCATGAAAGACCTGTTACAATGGAGGGGAAGATGAGAGGATGGCCAATGGGCATTGCTTGAACCTTTCTCTCATCAGTATTGGCTCAAAGAGGGAATAATATACACAATCAGTTGAATATAGAAATCTATCTTACCCAATAGGAAAGTAGGAGGGAAAGAGATTAAGTAAAGGTGGTGGTAGTGGAAACAATAGACTAATATCAATACTAAACATATGCATCAAGTGGTATAGAAACCAAATTCTTAAAGGAGAAGTTAAGTGAGTTACAGGAAAAATAGATAGCAAAACTATACTAGTGAGGGACCTCAACTGTTCCCTCTTAGAACTCGATACATCCAACCAAAAAAAAAAAAACAAAAAAGAAACTAAGGAAGCAAATAGAATATTAAAAAAAAGTTAGATATGACAGCTTTTGGAGAAAACTGAATGGTAACAGAAAGGGATATATACCTTTCTCTCAGCAGCACATGACACCTGCATGAAAATTGACCATGTAGTATGGTATAAAACCTCAAAATCAAATGTAGAAAGGCAGAAATATTAAATGTATTCTTTTGAGATCAAAATACAATAAAAATTACATTCAACAAAAGGCAGTGGAAAGACAAATTAAAATTAATTGGAAACTAAATAATCAAATCCTAAAGAATAAGTCAAAGAACAAATCATAGAAACAATCAATAATTTCACTAAAGAGAATGACAATAATGAGACAACATCCCAAAATTTATGGGATGCAGGAAAAGCAGTACTTAGGGGAAAATTTATTTCTCTAAATTCCTACATCATCAAAATAGAAAAAGAACTGATCTATTAATTTGACAAGCAACTAAAAAAAAAACTAGGAAAAAAAAAACAAATTAAAAATCACAATTGAGCACCAAATTAGAAATCCTAAAAATCAAAGTTGAGATTAATAAGATTGAAAGTAAAAACAAACAAACAAAACAAAACAAAACAAAACAAAAACTCATTAGCTAATAAATAAATTGAGCAGCTGGTTTTATGGAAAAGAAAAGATAGGTAAGCCATTGATTAATTTCATTTTTAAAAAAATCTATAAAAATATGAGTCTTTCCTCAACTGATAAACTTTTAAAAGATTTGAACAGGCAGTTTTATGAAGAAGAATCAGAACAATTGATAGTCATATGAAAAATAATGCTTTAAATCATCACTGAATAGAGAAATGCAAATTAAAACAACCTTGAAATGTCATTTTACATCTACCAGATTGACTAAAATGATCAAAGGGGAAAGTGACAAATGTTGGAGGGGATGTGGAAAAATTGGGACCCTAATTCATTGTTGGTGGAATTGTCAACTGATCCAACCATTTTGGAGAGCAATCTGGAATTATGCCCAAAGAGTTATTAAATTGCCAAAACCCTTTGACCCAGCTTGGTCACCATTACTTGGTCTATTTCCAAAGATGATCAGGGAAAAAAGGATAAGACCCAGTATGTTCTAAAATGTTTATAGATGCTCTCTTGTGATGACAAAGACTAGAAATTGCAGGTATGCCCATCAATTGGGGAATGGTTGAACTGTGGCATGTGATTGTGGCAGAATACTACTGTGCTATGAGAAATGATGAGCTCAATAATTTTAGAAATATACAGAAAGACTTGCATGAAATAATGAAAATGAAATCAGCAGAACCAAGAGAACAGTGCATACAGTAACAGAAAAATCATTTTAAGGATGACTTTAAATGAATAAGTTATTTTGAGTATTATAAATACCCAAATTAATTAATTACAAAGGACATATGAAGAATGATACTATCTGCATTCAGAGAAAGAACTGTCAAATAGAAGTATATTATTGTATTATGTTACAGGAAAAAATGATAAAGGACATATGAAGAAAGATGCTCTCCATATCCAGAGAAATAACTGATAAACATAAGTATAGAATATTATTACATATGCACATATTTTTATATACAAACATGCATACACAAGCACACATACAAATATACATATATATATATTCACACATACACCTATTTGTGTCTAATGGTAGTCATCTTGGGGGGGAGGGGAAAAAAGAAAATAAATTTATGTGGTGATTTTGTTGTATATTTGAATGGAATAGCAAGTTATGCATAGCAGATTTGGAATTTCATGTACAATCATCTTTGCTATCATACTATGTTATAGAAATGCTTGTTTTATTCCATAATTAAAAATAAAATTAAAAACAAAAGTTAGGGTGAAATAGTTTTACAGCTCAAGACAACTTAGGGGATTAAAAAAAAAAGGTCTGTGACACTGGGGTGGGGGCTTGCCCAGAACATATGCAGCAGCAATAATGTTTATTGGCCTTAGTTGTAGTTGCAATAGCAGCAGCAGTAGATTTGGGAGCTCTTAGTTAAAAGACAGTTAGTTAGGATCTAGGATAACTAGTCAGAAAATTGATTATAGTGGAAAACTGCTAATATTACCTCTAAGAACAAGTGCTCTTCTGCAAGTTCAATGTTCATTTGCAGTTCTGTGTCAGATCCAGGGTGAATAGGAACCTTTTTGGTCGCAAAGGAGCAGAGTCCCTAGTTGCAGCTCCAGGAGAAAAGGAGCACTAGCATTTGTAGCTCTAAGGAAGAAGGTGACGTTTGTGGACAAAGACAAGAGCACAGACCCAGAGAGCGGTGACTACAGCTTATCTTGAATCACACCACCTTGGAAGCATCAAAAACTTAAATCCCCCCACAACTAGTTATGAAAACAGCAGTACCAAAAAGTCTGAACTTTGGAATAGTGCCTCCTGAACCCAGGTGAGCAGAGTTTTACTTTAGCATGAAGTTCAAAGTCAAGAAATGGTTTAGAAAAATGAGTAAAGAACAACAAAAAAGAACTTGACCATTAAAAAAACACACTAATTTAGTCATAGAGAATATTGATATACAAATTCAGAAGACAACTCTGTGAAAATGGCTACAAGCAAAGCCTCACGTGAAAAAAATGCAGACTGAATACAAGCCCAAAAAGATTTCCTGTAAGAGGTAGAGAACAAAAAAGTGATTTTAAAAATCAAATTGGTAGATTAACAGTTAAAGAAATAAATGACAGTGATGCAAGACAATTATGGAAAGTGTATGAATAGCTTGGAACAAATAAATACTGAAGAAAATAACACCTTAAAAATAGAATTAACCAAATAGTAATAGTGGTACAAAACCATACTTAAGAAAAGAACATATTAAAAAGCAGAATTGGCCAAATGTTAAAAGATGTACAAAACTTCACTGATGAAAATATTTATTTAAAAATTAGAACTGGAGGGTTGGAGCCAAGATGGTAGAGTAAACATAGGGATTCACTTGAGCTCTCCCCCCAAACCCCTCCAAATACTTGTAAAAATGACTCTAAACAAATTGTAGAGCAGCAGAACCACCCCAAAGACAGAATCTAACATTTTTAAAGTGAAATCACCATCAAGGAAAGGGAATTAAACGCAGTGATTAGGAGCTAGTTCTCTCAAGTATATATGAATAAAACTGACAATTTAAATGAAACGGATGAATATTTACAAAAAATATATAAATTGCCCATCTTAAGAGAAAAGGAAGTAGAAGATTAAATATTCTTATATTAGAAAAAGAAAGTGAATAAGTCATAAATAAATTCTCAAAGGAAAAATAAAGCAGGAACAGATTTCTTTATAAGTGAATTTTACCACATGTTAAAAAATTCTAATACTACATGAATTGAAAAAAAATAGATGGAGGACTTACAGGGGTTAAAAAGAAATGGGTCTTTCAATGAGACAAATATGGTCATGATACCTAAATTAGAGACAGCCAAAACAATGAAAAAAAGCTACTCTGATTTCCCTAATGAATATTAATGAAAAAAACTATATTAGTAAGGGGACTATAGCTATATATCACAAAGATCTATACTCTGACCAGGCTGGATTTATACTGGGCATGTAGGGATGGTTCAATAATAGGCATACTATAAACATGTTTGACCATATTAATTTCAAAAGTAAAAAAATAAAAAACAACTTAAGATTATTTCAATAGATGAAGAAAATGCTTTCAATAAATTATAATGTTCATTACTTTAAAACAAACACTAGAAAGTATAGCAATAGATATAGAATCCATAAAATGACCTATCCCTAGATGTGAAAGATAATTTATTCTGTGCTCCACTAATTTATTTGTGATATCTATTCATTATGAGTTTCTCCTAGAATGTGTTGTAAAATGCTGGACTTTGCTTAATTTTCATCAAACTACTTTCCTTTTTTCCCCATAAAATAACTTCAAATAGTGAGTTTTATCCCAGTAACAGGAGTCTGGTATTATTGGAGCTTATGCTTTTTATTTTTTGTTTATTTGCTTCTGTGTGTTATATACTTAATCTGTTCCATTACAAATTATTTAATGATTATGACTTCATAGATTAATGTGAAATCCAATACTGATAGGTCCCCTTTCCACCTTTTTTTCATTATTAACCTGAAAAATTTTTTTACTTTTTTTCCCCTTTATATTAATGTTATTGTTAGATTTTGTAGCTCAATCAATTAATCCTTTGGAAATGTGATCGCTGGGGACACCTAGGTGGTGCAGTGGAGAAAGCATCAGCCCTGGAGCCAGGAGGATCTGAGTTCAAATCCGGCCTTAGACATTTGACACATTAGCTGTGTTACCTTAGGCAAATCACTTAACTCCATTGCCTAGTCAAAAAAAAATGTGATTGTTGTCGCACTAATTAATATAGACAGCATTATCCTTTTGACTATATTGACATGGTCTCCCTAAGCTCAGTTAATATTTCTCTATTTAAGTTTGTCTTTATTTCTCTAAAAATATTTTGTAGCAGGACTCATATAGTGATTTTGTACATTACCGTAGTTGGGCTCACAAATGTCCTATAACTTCGATAGTTATTTTGAATGGATTTTCATTTTCTGTCTCTTCCTTAGGATTTTGTTGGTAATACATAGGAATCTATAACTCCCCGCTATTATAGATATACTATCTGTTTCTTCCTCTGATTCAATTATTTTTTCCTTTAAGTATTTAAATACTAAGAGTTCAAATTCAAGTATTTTTCCTTATGTATTTAAATACGAAAGAGTTCAAATTCCACTTCAGACACTTACTAACTCTGTGAACATACCTTTCTCAGCCTGATTTTCCTTGACTATATAATGGGGATTTATAATATCACCTACTTTTCTCTGTTATTGTGAGCAACAAATGAGATTGCATACATAGAAAACTTGACAAAACTTAAAGTTATATATGCTAACTATTATACATTAAGTGGTGGTATTGATTTATGAGCAATTGTGATTTTTTGAATAATGGTTTCCCAACTTTTCTCTTTCTGTCAGGTCTATCCTTAATGTAGGAATTGTGGGATTGATTTTTTTGTATTTGGCTGAAGCCTAATAGATTTTGCCTCATCCCCTTTTCTTGTTGCATGTTTATCATTACATTTTCTCTTCCTTCTTTTCCCTTCCCTTCCTTTCCCCTCTGTACTCCTTTGCTCTCCTTTCCTCTCCTGTCCTTTTTTTTCTCTCCTCTCCTCTTTCATTTTTCATAGTGACTCCCTATCTCATCCAGACTGAAAGTCTAGCAGCCACTGATGGGCCTGATCCCACATTTGATTATTTTTGAATTACGTCAGTTTATCTCATCATAGGCAACCCAGTGGTACCCCATTCCTGGGACTTCACCATATTAGTGTCAGACAATGTGGAAACACAATTGGTTTAGACTACTACAATTCAGTAATTTCAAACATAGTAATTTACTAGCCTTGGCCTACCAAGTAGCAGTGATTAGAGGTAAATGAGACTATATCTGACTAATCTTTCTATTTCAAATATGTTTCCTGAAAACAATTAGCATTTGGATTTTATTTTCTGTTCCAGTCCACTATCCTTTTCTGCTTGTGTGTGAATTAATTCTGTTCATTTCATAGTAACATTTATTAATTGTGTATTTTTCTTTATCCTGTCCTCTTAGAGCTTTTTAAAGCAGCTCTTTGCTCATATCACTCTCTTTGTATCTAAGAAGTAGATACAAACAGTAAATCTGACTAATACTTGTGATATAAAATTGTGTGTGCAATTGTGTTTAATGTTCCTTTATCTGGTTAAGGTGCCCAGGAAGTAAGTTCCTTTAGTCCCAACCCTTTCCTTTATGTCCATATACTCTTCATATTATGGATCCTTATTATGTGATAGAGATTTCCTTTCCTTTCCTTTTCCTTCTTTCTTCCCCCAAAAAGTCACCTGTACTTCCCATTTCTGTACCCTTGAGACCATTGAAACAGAAAGAAACCATCCATAGGCTTTCTGCTGTCATACTTTTTTCTATGATCCTTAAAAACATTCAAGTTCTTACTGGACTTTTTTTTTTATCCCAGATTGCATCTTTGTAGTACTTTCTGGGATCTGAACCCTTTCCCTAAGTTAGTCTATGCTACGATGTTCCCCTACCTCTGGGCATTGGAAAAACCCTATGCTGAGCTTTGGTTAACCTCATTGTTGGGCTCTATTTGAAAACTTTTTTTCTAGTTCTCTAAGTCTGCTGTGCCTTATGACTTTCTCCTAACATCTGTTTCAGTGTTTTCACAGGATTATGCCTGTCCTGTGTATCCATGGGACGGATAAAGTAGTATATAGCTAATTTTCCTCATTCCTTTCAAAAATGAGGCATTTTAAAACTTTCCTGTGTCCTTTGTGGAAATCTTGAATCCTGTAGGATTCCATCTCACAATTTTTCCACTCAAGAGACTGTTAAAAATTGTAGAATTGAAAGTTTTCTGAAGCCATCAGTATCCAATTAAACAGGTAGTAAACAAATGTTTATCAAGCACCTTCTATGTGCCAGATACAGTGCTAGGTTCTGAGGATAAAAAGAGAAAAAAAATATTCCTCAAGAACTTCTATTCTGTATAGAACTTTTAAAATCTCTTTTAAAGTAGTATACTTTTTTTCCTCTCCAAATTGAGGAGTTGAAATTCCTCAGATACCAGAGTTGAGAGGGATCTTAGAGACAGTGTAATCCATCTAATACCTGAATCCTTCTACAACATAGCTGGACAGGTGACATTCACCCTTCCATTGAAAAGTATCAGTGATAGTTGGCCTACTACCTTAAAAGAAAGTCTATTCAACTTTGGAACTACTCTATTTGTTAGGAGCTTTTATAACAAAGTTAACTTTATTGCTTTGTAACTTCAACCCATTGATCCTGATTTTATCCTCTGGGGCCAAAGAAAATTAATATAATATAGTCTTTGTTCCTCAGAACAATGCTTCAGATACTTGGAGATAAATGTAATATCTTCCCTGAGTCTTATCTTTTCTTTGCTAAACAGCATTACTTCTTTGAAATGATCCACATGTAACATGAAAACAAAGCCCTTCTTCATTTTGGTCACTGTCTTCTTGATACCCTCTAGTTTATCAATGTACATCCTAAAATGGGGCACTAAGAAGTGAACATCATGCTCTACATGCACCTGACTAGGGTAGAGTGCATTGGTTCTGTCACCTCTGAAATTCATTAATGTTTGTTCAATATTCATTTATTCAGTATTTATTATGAATGAAGCATTGTGCTAAGTACTGATAGTACAATGACAAAAAGGAGATAATTCTATACCTAAAGGGGGTCACATTCTACTGGCATACTGCACAACTATGCCTTTGTTAATGTAGCAGAATATTACATTTTTTTTGCTACTACTGTTGACTCATACTGTTTGTAGTCCAGTAAAATCTCCAATATTTTTCCCAGATGAACTGATGTCTAGTCACACCTCCCTCATCTATACTTGTGAATTTCATTTTTTTACCCAAATGTAGGCTTTATATTTGTTCCATTATATATAATCTCATTAGATTCAGACCAGTGTTATAGCCTGTCAAAATCTTTAAGGTATGTTGATACTATCATCTCCCCACATTAATGCACCCTCTCAGATTTGTGTCATCCACTATGTCAATAAGCATGCCAGATGTGCTTGTATTCAAGTATCTGTCAAGAATCTTACACAGAGCTGAAGATATTTCAGAATTAGTTCCATCAATCTGATGATCATTTTTAATGAAATTACTTCTGAAATACTCAATCCTGCTTTGCTCATATACACATTCTAACAGTGTCCCTTGCACTGAAGCAAATGACATGTCTTCACTTTGCTATGTAAGTCATGTAATGGCCTTGGGCCAGAAGTTGTAAACTGTGATCTGAAAGGAAAAATTTCTTTATTCCTGCACTGGAAATTTAAAGTAGTACAGCTCCTACTGACATACGATGGTAACATGATATAATAATGCATAGGGATAAATCCATCTGAGTGTATCTCACTGTGATAGCAATAAATATCTTCCTCTAAAATGATTCTAGCTTTTTAACTCCTGTTTCCCAAATGGTGAAAGGTATTAAAAATGGTCTTTATCTATAATGTTTATCTAACACTCATTCGAGAAACATTTATTAATCATGCTGTCTAAAGGGACTGATGTGATGCAGAGTGAACTCACCAACCACTTTAGATTTTAAAAAGGAATTCATATAAAATGGAAGCAAGCACTGGTGATGGAGGATATAACAAAAATATGGCATAGTCCTGTAAGAATTGTTCTAAAGTGTTGAAGATCAGAATCAACTAAGCCTAGACTAGGATGATCAGTACAGCATAAAGGATTGTGTTCTTGTTGTTTGTTTTATTAGAGAAAAAGAGGAAGATCAAAGAAGAATTAGGGCTATTGCTTAAGGTGTAGCTGATGATGGCAATTTTTCCTCAGGAATAATGACTGTTGGACTGGAAAAAGAGAGAAAATAATAGCTCAAAAGGAGTTAGTAATGACCAAGACAGAGATATTAAGAGAACATGTACCTGGAGTTGATGAGTTCAAGTTGCTTGACTCAGGTGAACTACATTTCATAGTAAAGAGATGATGGGCAGGTGACATTGCTAAGCCATTGTCAGTGATCTTTAAAAGCTGATGAAATGTAAGAAAGAGGTATCCACTTAGTAGAATGTGAGGTCCTTGAAGACAATAACTGTTGTAGCTTTGTATTTTTATCCCAAGAAATTGGTACAGTGTCTGTAATATATGTTAGTTAATAAATGTTTAATGTTTGATTGCTTGATGAAAGTACCCAACTATTTTAAGGTTTAAGACACTAGCTCTGTGGGGCAACTAGGTGGCACAGTGGATAGAACACCAGCCCTGGAATCAGGAGGACCTGAGTTCAAATCTGGCCTCAGTCCAAGCACTTGACACTTACTAGCTGTGTGACCTTGGGCAAGTCACTTAACCCTAATTGCCTTTAAAAAAAAGACACTAGCTTTGTTATAGGAAACAGGAAAGTAAGGGAGTCTACATCTATGAATTTGATTTAAAAAATAGTGAAATATTCTATAATTTACTAAAGTAATATTTAGCAAATATTTAACAAGAGAGCAAAGATAAAATTAAAGTTAGTATGGTTTCACCATAAAAAGGTCATTGCAGAATGAACTCTTTTACATGAGTGGATGCTTATTATATATAAATACAGTTGATTTAGCTTTTACCAGAGAATTTGATGAACTTTCTAATACTATTCTTGTGGAAAAGTCAGTAAACAAACAAGCTCATTCTAATGGGAGAGAAAATGGAGATATATGGGCAAGAGTATAATACAATTAAGTGGATTTAAAATGGATTGCATGACTCTTTTCAAAGAATAGTCATTAATTAATTGAAATCAACTTAGAGGTATCTGGTAGTTTAGTTGATAGAGAACTGAGCTTGGAAGCAGGGAGATCTGAAATGAGATCTGGCCTTAGATATTTACTGTTTTTGTAAGTCAAAACCTTGACCTTGTGAAGTCATTTTACCTCTGTTTCCCTCACTTTCTTCAACTGTAAAATGGGGTAATAACAGTTACTCATAGGGTTGTTAGGAATTTAAAATGAAATATTATTTGTAAAAATCTCTTAGTTTAGTGGCTGGCATATAGTAAATGATATATAAAGTGATATATAAAGTGATACATAAAGGCTTATTCCCTTTATCAGGTTTTTTGCCCTAGGGATCAATATTTGGCCCTGCTTGTTTTTAAACATTTGTATTAATAGATTGCAAAAAGGTTTAGATAGCCTGCTTATAAAATTTATTGAAGATTAAAAGTTAGGAATTCTATCTAATATATTAGATGAAGATTCAGAACACACACACACACACAAGAACTCTACAGGGTAGAACTTTGGGCAGAATCAAAGGAGAAGAAATTTAATAGGAGTAATTGTGATGTACTTTTGCAGGTTCTGTTGCTCCAGAATCTGTTTATAAACTCAATTTAACATTCTTTCCAAAGGAAACTAGGGAGAGCTCAGGCAACTTCCTGGCTTTTTGCCACCATCTTGGCTTTGTACTTTGCTCTTGATGGAGTAAAATAATATCTTCTTAGACATGGATGAAATGTTTTGTCAGTAAACCCTGTGGAGTTCTCATTTTTTTGTTTAGAAGCTTTTGAATTTCCCCATCATTCTCATCAAAGGAATCCTGGTGTTTATTAGCATTTTGACCCAGATGAGCAAAAGTGGTGCTATATACCAAGTCTCTAAAAGCGGCCCACACCCTCTCTGCTCCATTGTTGCTAATTGTGTGCTGCCTCAGCTTTCCCTCCATGTCAATAATAAACTATTCACATAGGAATATCTGTTGATTCTAATTTTCCTGACAGTTCTCTCACCTTGGGACTGCTACTGTTGTTAAGTATAATGTTTAGCTTGGAGAAGATAAATCTATGATCAATCCAGCACTCTGTGCCACGAATCACCTTTATCACTGTCACATCCTTCCTGTCTCTTCTCCTCACAATGACATAGTCTATTAACATCCAGTGCTTTCTGTGAAGGTGCATCCATGATGTTTTGTTGTGTTTAGGTAAGTGGAAAACAGTCCTGTTTATGAGGAGGTCATGAGACACAGAAGTCTTCAGTATGAAGTAACCTTTGCTGTTGCTGTTTCTGACTCTTGCTCCCAAGGATTCCTTGCCATATCTGATAGTCTGTGTTTACTCTAGTATTTAAGTCACCCAAAATTACAAGCTTCATCTCTTTCAGTACATTGATGATGAGGGTCTCTAGGCCTTCATAAAATTTTTCTTTGACTTTATTAAGATTTGTCATGGTGGGAGCATTTGCACTGATAATAGTGGCATGGCACTTTCCTGCAAGTGACACTTGCATTGTCGTGCATCTGTCAGTAACTCCATGCTGACTAGATTTGTTCTGATTGCAAAACCTAAGCCAGCTTCATGGCCTTCCTTATCACAGAGACCATTCCAGAAAATATGTATCTAGCTTTGACATCTACATGTTTACAGGAAGTAGAGAGATAGAGAGTAGACAGGGAGTGATTGAAGATTAGTGAGAGAATACCAATAATGGTGGGGATGATAGAAATCTTCTGGAGATGATGGACTGGGATAGGGTGTGCTCATTTGTATACATAAAGGATTTTGCCTTGGCAAGGAGTATGGCTACCTCTTCATGTGAAATAGAAGTGAAAGTGATAGTGACTTGAGGCATCTGAATGATGTGAGAAAAGGAACATGAGAAAGGAGGAGGCTCTTTTTGAAAACCCTCAACATTTTCAGTGAAATATGACACATTTTCTCAGCTGAGAGAATGAAGAGAAGGAAGATGAAGAAGTTTGGGAAAAAAAACACTGTGGTGAGTGATTGATTAGGGAGATATAAAATGATAGCCTTGACGCAGTGAGGGTCAAGTTGATATTATTAAACAAAAACTTGTAGTAGAGTAAGTATGGTTTTGCGACTTTCTCTAGCTTCATTCCGTAACATGTAGTAGGAATAAAGGCCATGGATGGTGAGTGTAATCCAATACTGGAGTGTGGCAGGGCAAGTTCTTCAATAAGATAAAGAGTCAAGGGATTTGAGAAAAGAGGATACTGCAAAGTTGAACTGAAACATCAAATTTTCAAGATGAAAAGAGATTGTTTCAAATAGACAGGTGATGACCTGGGAAAGAACTGAGGGGTAGAATCATTGAAGGTCACAGTGAGACTGAATAAAAGGGTTTGGATGTTCAAGGCAAAAAGAGAGGTAGAATGACAACAGCTTATGACCATATAAAGAAATTTCAAAGTTCATGAACATTAATGTGATGTGGGTGGTGGTGAGGTAAATATCTCTGTGTAGCTATGGTGGGGTAGGGGAGTAGGCCATGAGAAGTGAATAAATTGAGGAAAAGGAGGGATAGAATGTTTAAGGGAGCATAAATACATGTGTTGGAATCCTCTAATGTAAGGGCAGGAGCTGGAGAGGAGACAATAACCATGAGATAAACATTGAACTCATCGAGGAATGAAAGAGAATATCCTGGAGCTCCGCTGACAACAGCTACCAGGTTCTTAACTGGATGATAAACCTGGATTGAATGAAGTTTGGAAGTAGCAATGGGGAGCAAGGAGTAATTCAACTCTCCCATCATGAAAAGTTATTCAGAGAGTATAAATTAAAAAGTGGATGGAGCAAGAAAAGAAAAACATTTAAGATGAAATCTAATTTGTTAACAATTGAGTCAAAGAGTATAGTGTAAGGATTGAGTCATTTTAAAGTGGGTGGTTTTGGGGAGGGAGGTTGTTGTGTTGAGGGACATGGGGATAAGGTAAGATGAGGAACAACTTTCTAACCATTAAAACTTGCTAAAAGTTTTGGCAGGCCTTGGGAGGTGGTGGGCTCCCTGCTATTAGAGGACTTTAAGCAAAGTTTTCATGGCAATTTGTCAGGCATTTTGAAGAGGGCTTATTGTTCAGGGACAGGTTACACTCAGTGATTTCTAGACTGTTCCAAATTCAGACATTCTGTGGTTTTGCCTTCTGAATCAATGTACTGTGCATTTTATCTTTACAAATATAAATAAGACAAACAAGGCATGGGTCCTACCCTCAGGGAGCTAAAAATCTTGTTGTTTTATAAGACATATGCAAAAATTATATTATAAAATAAAATGTGATAAATTCATAATGCAGAAGACAGATCCAATCACTTGCCGAATATTGTTATTTCTATCTCCATAACATTTTGTGTGTATTTCCTTCTTTCTATGCATGCAGCTACCATTTAAGTTTCAATCTTCATCACTTTTCTCTCTAAATTATTGAGAAAGCCACTTAATTATTTTTCTTTTTTTAAAAATTATTTAGTATTTTATTTCCCCCAATTACATGTAAAATCAATTTTTACCATTTGCTTTTAAAACTTTGAGTTCCAAATTCTCTACCTTCCTTCCTCCCCACCAACCTTTGTCGAGAAGGCAAGCAATTCAGTATAGATTATACGTGTGTAGTAATGCAAAACATGTCCATAACAGTTATGTTGTAAAAGAAAACATAGACCCCCTCCTCCCTCAAACAAAAAACTCAAGAAAAATAAAAAAAGTAAAAAATGTTTTGATTTGTATTCAGACACCATCAATTCTTTCTCTGGAGATACATAGCATTTTTCATTGTAAGTCCTTCAGAATTATCTTAGCTAAGTCATTCACAGCTAATCATCTTACAATATTGATGTTACTTTGTACACAGTACATTTCACTTTGCATCAGCTCATATAAGTCTTTCCAGGTTTTTCTGAGAGCATTCTGAAAGCATCATTACAATTACATGGAACAATTTGTTCAGCCATTCCCCAATTGATGGGCATCCCCTCACTTTCCAATTCTTTGCCCCTAGAAAAAATCTGCTATAAATATTTTTTGTACATATAAGTCCTTTTCCTTTTTTCCTTTTTTACTTTCTTATCTCTTTTGGGATAAAAGCCTAATAGTGGCATTGCTAGTTCAAAGGGTATGTATGGTTTTATAGACCTTTGGGCACAGTTCCAAATTGCTCTACAAAATAGTTTAATCAGTTTACAACTCCACCAATGTCTCATTTTTCCCACATCCTCTCCAGCATTTCTAATTTTCTTTTCTGTCCTAATAGTATAAAAGGTATGAGAATTGTTTTAACTTTCATTTCTCCAATCAATAGTAGTTAAAGCAATTTTTATATGGCTATAGATAGATTTGATTACTTCATCTGAAAGCTGTTCATATCTTTTGATCATTTATCAATTGGGAAATGGCTCTTATTTTTATAAATTTGACTCAGTTGTCTATATGTTTGGGAAATGAGGCTTTTATCAGAAAAACTTGCTTTAAATTTTTTTCAGTTACTATTGCTGACTGTATTCCCCTCCCTGCTATTTCCCCACCTTGTTTATTCTATTCTCTCTCTCCTTTCACCCTGTCCCTCTTCAAAACAGTTTTGCTTCTGACTACCCCCTCCCCCAATCTGCCCCTCTTTCTATTGCCCCACCCTTCCCTCCTACTTTCCAGTAGGGTAAGATAGATTTCTATACACAATTGAGGGTGTATGTTATTCCCTTCCTGAGCCAATTCTGATGAGAATAAAGTTCACACTCTCCCTCATCTCCAACCTCTTCCCTTCCACAATAAAAGCTTTTTCTTGCTTATTTTATGTGAGATAATTTACCCCATTCTATCTCTCCCTTTCTGCGAGTACATTCCTCTCTCACCCCATATTTTTATTTTTTTAAGAAATCATTCTTTCATATTCAGCTCACACCTGTGCTCTCTCTCTTTCCACACACACACACACACACACACACACACACATATAATGTATGTATTTGTTTCTTCTAACTGCCCTAATAATGAGAAATTTCTTATGAGTTAGAAGTATCATCTTCCCATGTAGGAATGTAAACAATTTAACCTTATTAAATCCCTTATGATTTCCCTTTACTGTTTATCTTTTTATTCTTCTCTTGAGTCTTGTATTTGAAAGTCAAATTTTTTATTCAATTCTGATCTTTTCATCAAGAATGCTTGAAAATCCTCTATTTTATTGAAAATCCATTTTTTTCTCTGAAGGATTATACTCAATTTTTCTGGGTAAGTTATTCTTGGTTGTAATCCTAGCTCTTTTGCTCTCAAGAATATCATATTTCTAGCCCTCAGATCCTCTAATGTAGAAGCTGCTAAATCTTGTGTAATTCTGACTGTTGTTCCATACATAACATTTGAATTATTTCTTTCTGGCTGCTTGTAGTATTTTCTCCTTGAGCTGGGAACTCTGGAATTTGGCTATAATATTCCTGGGAATTTTCATTTTGGGATCTCTTTCAGGAGGTGATCAGCAGATTCTTTCAATTTCTATTTTACCTTCTGGTTCTATAATATCAGAGCAGTTTTCTTTGATAATTTCTTTTTTTTTAAATTTTTATTTTTAGGCAATTGGGGTTAAGTGACCTGCCCAGGGTCACACAGCCAGTAAGTGTCAAGTGTTTGGTCTGAGGTCCTCAGGTCCTCCTGACTTCAGGGCTGATGCTCTATCCACTGTGCCACCTAGATGCCCCAGATAATTTCTTGAAGGATGATGTCTAGGCTTTTTTTTTTTTTTTTTGATCATGGCTTTCAGGTAATCCAATATTTTAAAAATTATTTCTCCTGGATCTATTTCCCAGATCATTTGTTTTTCCAGTGACATATTTCACATTGTTTTCTATTTTTTCATTCTTTTGTTTTTGTTTTATTGCTTCTTGATTTCTCATAAAGTCATTAGCTTCCATTTTCTCCATTCTAATTTCTAAGGAATTATTGTCTTCAGTGAGCTTTTGAACTTATTTTTTCATTTGGCCTAGTCTGTCTTTTTAGGTGTTATTTTCTTCAGTATTGTATGTGTACGTGTGTGTGTTTGTGTGTGTCCTTTATCAAGCTGTTGACTCTTTTTTCATGAGTTTCTTGTATCACTTTCATTTCTTTTCCTAGTGTTTCCTCTACCTCTCTTATTTGACTTTCAAAATCCTTTTTGAGCTCTTCCATAGCCTGAGACCAATTCATATTTTTCATGGAGGCTTTGGATGCAGGAGCTTTGACTTTGTTATCTTCTGAATGTGTGTTTTGATTTTTCTTATCATCATAATAACTTTCTATGGTCAGAATTTTCTTCTGTTGTTTGCTCATTTCCCCAACTTATTACTTGATTTTTAACTCTTTGTTAAAGTAGGGCTGTGCTTCCAGGGTGGAGGGTGTCTTGTTCCTGGTTTCAGGGGTTTTGTGCAGCTGTTTTCAGAGATATTTCTAGGGAACTGTAAGTTTTCAGTTCTTCCAAGGTTATATGATCTATGGAGAGGCATCTACTACTCTCCTGGCCAGTGCTCTGGTCTGTGAGTGAATCCAAGCACTGTTTTCTGCCCTGAAACTGTGACAAGAGTACCCACTCCATTGTGGCCACAAGCTCTACTGTGCTAGTGCTCCTCCTTGCCCCGGGATTGTCACCTAGAACTGTGATCTGAATCTGAGTATGAGCAAAGCAATAGAATCTTGCCTCAGTGCTACCCTATAATCTTCTTCTGACCAGTTGTTTGACCCCTTTACCATCTGTGGGTTGAGAGCTCCAGAAACAGCTGTTGTACTTGCAGATTCAGTGGCTTCCAAGGACTGCTTTTGGTTGGGGCCAGGCCTCTGCTTGCATGGCCTGCACTGGACTGTGCTTCACTCTCACTCTGGTGGGACAGAACTTTCCTGCTGACCTTTTGAGTTGTCTTAGGCTGAAAAATGTTTTACTCCATCTTTTTATGGGCTCTGCCCTTCCAGAATTTCTTTGGAGTCATTATTTAAAGGTATTTTGAGGGGTTTGGGGGAAAGCTTAGGTGAGTCCCTGCTTTTACGCCACCATCTTGACTCCACCTCTGCCATTTAATTATTCTTTCTGCCTCAAATATGTATCTTCTATATTCTATCCTACCTTTTTGCTAAAATCGTGCCATCCCCTTATTTAATAAATGGGAATGGCTCTCTCTTGAATGAAGAATCCAATATTATTTAATATTTTTAATACATTTTTTATTTTTATATTTTTAAAGTGTTTTTAAAGCTTTGGGTTACAAATTTTCTCCCTTCCTCCCTCCCCACCCACCCTCGTTGAAAAGGCAAGCATCTCGGTACAGGTTACAGATTTATAGTCATGCAAAACTCTTCCATGGTAGTCCTGTTGTAAAAAACTAAATATATTTCCCTTCATCCTATCCTACCCCCCATTTATTCTATTCTGTCTTTCGACCCTGTCCCTTCTCAGAAGTGTTTGCTTCTGATTATCCCCTCCCCCAAACTGCCCATCCCTCTATCATTCCCCTGCCCTCTTGTTCCCTTTCCCCCTTATTTTCCTGTTGGGTAAGAAAAATTTCCACACCCCATTTTATATGTTATTCCCTTCTTAAGCCAAATTCTATGAGAATGAGATTCACTCATTCCCTCTCACCTTCCCCCATTTCTCCTCCACTGTAAAAGCCTTTCTTGTCTTTCATGTGAGATATTTTACCTCATTCTACTTCTCCCTTTCTCCTTCTCCCAGTATAATCCTCTCTCACCCTTTAATTTTATTTTCCAGATATCACCCCTTCATCTTCAACTCACCCTGTGCCCTCTATATATCTATCTATACATACATATAATTTTTTCCTTCCCACTACCCTAATACTGACAAAGGACTCATGAATTACAAATATCATCTTTCCCTGCAGGAATGTAAACAGTTCAACCTTAATAAGTCTCTTATGATTTCTCTTTCCTGTTTACCTCTTCTATATTTCACTTGAGTCTTGTATTTGCAGGTCAAATTTTCTATTCAGCTTTGGTCTTTCCCACAGGAATGCTTGAAAGTCCTCTATTTCATTGAATGACCATTTTTTCCCCTGAAGGATTATACTCAGTTTTGCTGGGTAGGTGATTCTAAGTTGTAGTCCTAACTCCTTTGCCCTCTGGAATATCATACTCCATGCCATCTGGACCCTTAATGTAGAAGCTGCTAAATCTTGTGTTATTCTGATTGTGTTTCCACAGTACTTGAATTGTTTCCTTCTGGTTGCTTGCAATATCTTCTCCTTGACCTGGGAATTCTGAAATTTGGCTACCACATTCCTAGGAGTTTTCCTTTGGGGATCTCTTTCAGGAGGAGATCGGTGGATTCTTTTCATTTTTATTTTGCCCTCTGGTTCTGAAATATCCGGGCAGTTTTCCCTGATCATTTCTTGAAAGATGATGTCTAGGCTCTTTATTTGATCACGGCTTTCAGATAGTCCAGTAATTTTTAAGTTTTCTCTCCTGGGTCTATTTTCCAGGTCAGTTGTTTTTCCAATGAGATATTTCACATTCTCTTCTATTTTTTCATTCCTTTTGATTAGTGTTACAGTGCTTTGATTTCTCAAATTGTCCCTCTCTTCCAATTTCTCCATTCTAATTTTTAAGGAAGTATTTTCTTCAGTAAGCTTTTGGACTTCCTTTTCCATTTGGCTAATTTTGCTTTTAAGGACATTCTTCTCTTCATTGGCTTTTTGAACCTCTTTTGCCATTTGGGTTAGGCTATTTTTTAAGGTGTTATTTTCTTCAGTATTTTTTGGGGTCTTCTTTAGCATCACTCTCAGTTTTTCCTCTACTTCTTTCCTTGCTTCTCAAAATCCTTTTTGAGCTCTTCCTTGGCCTGGGACCAATTCATATTTTTCTTGGAGGCTTTGGATGTAGGAGCTTTGGCTTCGTTGTCTTCTTCTGGTTGTATGTTTTGATTTTCTTTGTCATCAAAGTAAGATAATATAGTCTGACTCTTTTTGCACTGCTTGCTCATGATTCCGGCCAATTACTTGAGTTATAAACTCTTTGTTAAGGTAGGAGTCTGTTTCCAGTGTGGAGAATGTACTGTCCCAAGCTTCAGGGGTTTTGTGCAACTGTTTTCAGAGATACTTCTAGGGACCTGTAAATTTTCAGTTCTTCCAAGGTGCTATGATCAAGGGTGAGGTGTTTACTCCTTCCCTGGACTGTGCTCTGGTCTATGAGCACTGTTTTCTGCCTTGGAACCGTGAGAAGGGTTTTCTCTCCACAGCCACTACAAGCTCCACTATGCCAGCACTCCTCCTTGCCCCAGGATGGCCACCCAGAACTGTGACCCAGATCCAAGCACAGGCAAAGCAAGAGAATCCTGCACCAGCAGAGAGATCCCTGCAATCTCCCTCTGATCAGTCACTCAATTTCCCCTCAGTCTGTGGGCCAGAAGCTCAAGAAGCAGCGAATCCTGTGCTCCTCTCTCCCCACCACAGTCACAGACTTTTCCCACTGACCTTCTAAGTTGTCTTTGGCATTCATGGGTTGAGAAGTCTGGAAACCACCACAGCTGCCTGCAATTCAGTCTTCTGAGGCCTGCTCCAGGTTCGCTGTGGCCTCGGCATGCCCAAGCCAAACTGCACTCCTCTGCCTGCATGGCATGATATATCTTTTTGATCAACCATCCAGGCTGCCTTTGACTGGAAATTTGTTTCACTCTGTCCTTTTGTGGGTTCTGCTGCTTTAGAATTTGTTTAGAGCAATTTTTTATAGGTATTTGAAGGGGTTTGGGGCAGAGTTCAAGCAAGTCATTGCTTTTACTCCACCATCTTCCAATATTATTTAATATTTAAAGCCCTTCATAACCTGAGTTAGGTAAATCTTATCTATTACTACCCTTTTGTATCCTATATTTTAGCCAAACTGCCTTACTTGCTGTTACCTACACATAATTCTACATTACCCCCTCTGCCTTTGTACTTCTTGTTTCTCATGAAAGCAAAGGTACTATCTCCTCACTTTCATCTCTTAGAATCCCTATTTTTTTTAAAACTCAGACTACTGCTTTCTACATGGAGCTTTGCCCTATTCCCAACAGCTTCTAATGCCCCACAATTATCCTGTATTTATTTTGTATCTCCTTTTACAAATGCATATTGTCTCCCTTTTTGAAAATGAATCTCCTGAAAACAGTTTCATTTTTGTCTTTGAATTCCTAGAGCTTAATATAGTCTCTGATGCTTAGTAGAGATTTACTATATGATTTATTGAATACAGAAAGTCATCAGATCAGGGGAGGGAGATATCTCTATCTCCTGAAAAGAATGGGGAAGGCTTCCTTTAGAAGTCATTTTTAGCTGAACCTTAAAGGATTCTTACCATGTCATCAGACTGAGATGGAGGTGAAGGGCATCCCACCTCGAGGGCATTGTTAACTCAGTTTTCTCAGTCTAACTCAGAATATCTTAAAATCTCCCATATCACAAATGTACAAAAATCCTAAGAATGATTTCCTTTTGAAAATATGATATGATTATTTTTGTTATTTTATTATTAATGTAAAATTAATCAGTCAACAATATTTATTAAGAGCTACTATGTTTCAGGTACTGTGCTAGGCAAATCAATACCTATGGTTTGTCAACACCTCATTTTAAATTATTATAATAGGTTAGATTCTCCAATCTCTTCCAATGAATTACTGGGGGCTTTATGATAGGAGATTAAAGTATATTAGTTGTTAGTGATGGCATAAGCTCTTTTGTTTATACTTCATAAACCACTGGTGACATATCTTGCAAGTCTTTCAGAAGGTTCATAAGTCTGGCTTCCTTGCCACAAGAATTTATTAGTATAGTATTAGATTGTGATGCCAAAATCTCACTTACTCAGTAGACAACCTGATTTGCTCATCTCAAAATTGTTTGATAAGCTGGAGAGAAGAACTTCTTCACTCAACACAGAACTAGACAGTATCAATTTTCCTTTTGAAAGTATCAATCTAAACTAAGCAAATATTATTTAGCACAATATCTTATACTAAATTCTAGGCATATATTTGATTGAAGATACTTACAGTATCATCTGATTTGTCTGTCAGACAGTGAAATACTCCTTTTAAGTGAATTTTCTAGATAAGTGAGATTTGGCCCTTGAAGTACAAAGACTTTTTTATATACAAGCACACACATACACACACACATACACACACACGCACACACCTAAGAAATCTTCCTATAATATATTACATAATCCCTTGATATTTTAAACTGAATATATTAAATGTAATTTTAGTTTTATTTAATGGCTAAAGTGTATTCTTTATTCTGTATAAACTTCTCTGGCATTTAAAGCTCTTCATTTCAAAAGCTCAAGGATTTTTCTTGAACCCTTCAAGCTATTAATATTTTCCTCTCTGAGTTTACGTTTTGTCCATTCTTTATATATCTTGTATTTACCTATAGATGTACATGTTTTAAGCTTGTAGAGGGCAAGAACTGCTTTTGCTTTATCTTTTTATCATCAGTGCCTATTACAGTGATTGGCACAGAATAAGAGTGTAATTAGTGCTCGTCAATTGATTGATGTTGCATATTCTTTTGTGCTGTAATACTGTGATGTCCTTAGTGAATATTGATTTGAGTACTTTGTCCTATTGTGATTTAATCTGTGTAGGAGACAACTGCTGAAGAAACTCTCTGTCAATGTGGATCAGTGAATGTTCCACATAGATATGTTTAGAGTTGCCTTGGATGCTGAAAGATTAAATAATTTCTACAGGGTCGAAAAGGCAATCTGTATCTGTCAGAAGAAGGATTCTAACTTAGGCCTTCCTGACTTCAATAGCAGCTATCTAATGATTATGATATACAACTTCTAAAGGCTTATCTAAAATAGGTAATTAAATGTTTGTTAAATTAATGTTTATGCCAATACCCAAAGGACTACAAATTGCTATGCTTCTTATGAATTTTATTTTCTTTCTCTTTCTTTGCTAGTTAAGGAAAAGCAGGCATGTAAGAAGATGTCTGAAGTCTCTATGCACTGCTGTCTTTATGAGGCTCCTCCCTATCCCTCGGTTTTTTTTTTAATCCCAATGTATGTGTGTTATGTGATAAACAATTTTATTAGAATGATCATTAAACTGCAAATAAAAAAAATATCCAAATAAGGGCTTGAGTTAGCTGTCTATGAAGCAATTCTGTGGGTATTTCTAGGCAACAGACCCCATCAAAATTGAATTTGAAATGCATTGGGAGCATTCTTTTCTAGTGTTATTGTAGACATTTTCTGTGTTTTGTAATAAAAGTTTTCTAATGGAAAGGCAAAACTATCTTTAGAATGTAGAATATGGTAGAGTTATGAACTGAATACCTGTAAATTTTCATTTGAATAATCACATGAATATATTTATAAGATTTTTGGTGTTTGCGTAACTGCAAAAATAAAAGGTGTAACATTTATTTCCACATGGGGGAAACTAATTTGGCAATTAAAAATAAAATTCTTAGATCTGAAATATATTGATATAAGCCATATAAATGCTGACCTAGGGCTTGGGACTGTAGAAGTAGTAGTAATAATAACAACAACAGCAACAACAATATTAGTAATAATACTATTATTGTTGTTATCATCATATTTGTCATCAACATCATCATATTACCATCAACCTTGTCCTCCTCCTTCTCATAATTATTATCTGAAATCAGTTTTCCCATACTAAATGGCCCATGTGCTACCACCAAGGCAAATGAGCAATTCTCTTTAATTTTATAGTCTTGTAAATTTGTGTGTTAACATTATAGAGGTTGCTTCTTTTTTGAAAAGATCAGTCTGAGCTAAGCTAACATAATTTAATGCATCATCTTATGTGATTGCACACACGTATTCAACCGAAGCTATGTACAATATCACCTATTATAGGTAACAATGTTGACTTTGCCCAGGTTGTCCGGGGCTACACAGTCCACACGTATCATCAACCAAGTCTTCCTGACACTAAAACTGGTCTCCATCCACTATGTCACTGTGAGTCTCAGAATAAAGGAAGACATCATGGTAAACCTTAGGGTAAAAAATTGATCCAACTTTACAAGAAAAGCTCTTGCACAAACCAAGCGTTTCAAAACACTAACAGAAGGCCCCTAACACTGAATAGATCATTTGTGCAGAATTAATTATTAAAAATGAAAAGTCATGAAGAAGCTGTATGCTTTACCACACAAATGATAGACCTTATGAAGAATCAAAGTATACAATGCAGTATTTGAGAAGGGAAATATCCCTCACATCAAAACTTTTACACTGATCACAAAGTGGGAAATATTTTTTATGAATAGGAGAATCCAGTGGCGTCTCTGTATATCCAACAATCTAATGCTTCTGTGTTGTGTTTTCTGGGGTTAATTGAAGTTTCATTCTATGTTCTCCTCAAACTTTTGCAGACCCAGATCTTTTCTTTTGAAGTCTGGGAATCTTTTATTTCTCACAATTGCCCTAAAACTTTGACTTACCTCCATAGCAAATGGAATTTTAGAAAGAAACTTTTAAAAATTAACCTTTCCAAATAGTTGACAGCATGATAACACATGCAATAAATTTTACACATCTGGAAACTTACAATTTTGTGCACAAACAAGGCAGTCTGACAATCTACTTACAATTCATATCAATAGGCAAAGCAAACCCTTGCTTCTGCAAGTCTTACTGGCATGATTTTAGAGTTCAAACAAAGATACTGTAGCTCTTCGTTGACCAGCTTTTCCATCACTGTCCTCAAAATTTATAAATTGCATTTTTCCAAGATTTCTCAGCTTAAATAAATGCAAAGGGTAGATAAAAATGCACACATTGCAGCAATAGCTAGAGATGCTGTTCAGCATTATTTTTAATAACTAGGCAGTTTTTTGCATAGAGGGAATTCTGAATGTCTGGAGAACTGATCCATAAGTTTAGTTGTATCCTTGCTGCTGGGAGTTCATTTTATTTCCCCTGCTACTTGAATGGCTTTCATTCTTTTGGGAAAATCTCTTAAGTGTCTACAATTTTCCTCAGTTATCATTTCCATTTGTCTTACATTGAAATTGTTATCATTCCACAGCTCTTGGGGCTACTTGGGCTTCCAAGATTTTAGTATCTGCTTTAACTTTTCCTCAGAACAGCTTATTTGTTGACAGTAGGTAGACAGGGTAGTGAAATGGAGGGGTCAGTTCAGACAGGTATCGAAAGAAAGGAATTTGTTTCTCCATGTAGTTAGATGGTATCATTGATTTTTTTTAGTGTCCCAGGCAGGATTGTTTCTCTTTCATCAGGAAGGTCTTAAACTGGACTTGGATAAAGCTCAGGCATTGAAAACAGGAGAGATCAGGTTTTCTCTGTCTTATGATTTTTATCTCATTCCTGAATATAATGGCATTCACATTAACAGGGGGATTTTGACGATTTCTTTTTCATTTTGAATTTTAACCAGTGGTTCTACTTTTTGCTTCTTTTCCCAAGTTGCTCATCAGTTCATAAAAAAAAAAACCAAAAACATCTTTGGGAGCCCTAACAACACCAGGGGGTAGGAAACAAAACACCAAAACCACTTGTAAATTCAATTGGAGTGTCTTTTTCATTCATTCACATATCTTTCTCATGTCATTTTAGGCCTAAGGTAGTGAATCAACCTATAATACTAAAAAAATAGTCATTGTAGACAAATCAGTGCTTGAATTAGAATTAATGGTTGGGCAGCTAGGTGGTGCAGTGGATAGCACTCTGGTCTTGGAGTCAGGAAGACCTGAGTTCAAATCTGGCCTTAAACACTTGACTCTTACTAGCTGTGTGACCAGGCCAAGTCACTTAACCCTGACTGCCTCACCAAAAAAGAATCAGTTGTTGTTCTTCAGTTGTTTCAGTTATGTCCAACTCTTTGTGACAACGTTTGGGGTTTTCTTGGCAAAGATACTGGAGTTGTTTGTCATTTCCTTCTCCACCTCATTTTGTTGATGAGGACACTGAGGCAAACAGGGTTAAGCGACTTATCCAGGGTCACACAGTTAGTAAGTGTCTGAGGCCAGATTTTAAACTCAGTTCTTCCTTACTCTGGGCCCTGTACTTTATCCATTGTACCACCTACAGCCTAGGTTCAAATTTTGGTTCTCTTTGATAAAGTCATGTAATCTCTCTAAAGCTTATTTCTTTCTTTCTTTTTCTTTCTTTTTTTCTTTTTTTTTTTTGGCTAGACAATGGGGTTAAGTGACTTGCCCCGGGTCACACACCTAGTAAGTGTTATGTATCTGAGGCTGGATTTGAACTCAGGTCCTCCTGAATCCAGGGCTGGTACTCTATCCACTGTGCTACCTAGCTGCCCCCTAAAGTTTATTTCCATCAACTGTAAATGATGAAGGATAACACTTACTTTGATGGGATTCTAGATTTGGAGCTGAAAGGGATTATAGATGTCATCCTTATATTTACAGATAACCATTGATCAGGTAAGTAGATACAAAATAGCCTGGAAAAGATTAAAAAAACACTATTAACTAAGGGGATTAATTAATTAAGAAAGGCCCAACATAGAAGATAGCACTTGAGCCTTGATGTGAGCCAAGAATCCTAAGAGGCAGAGACAATGAAAGAATATGGAACATTTCATGAATTTGCATGAGTAGATGAAATAATGATTGTGTAGCTACTTTGCCATTCCAAAGCTCTATATAAATGTGTTATTATTACTAATAGTGTAGAAAGGCCAGAATGAACCATCCCCATTGTGGTCCTAAAGTTCTTTAAAAAAAAGTGACATTTCCAAAGTCATTTATTAAGAACCTGCTCTGGTCTAAGTACTGCAGGTGTGCACACAAAAACAAAACAGGACTCATTCTCAATGACTTTATATTCCATCGATAACACAGGTAGGAATATAGGTAGTCTGTTTTCTTGCTTATTTTAGAGAGTTATTCCTTTCTGTGTCCAGGTTGGCTTATGATGTCAGTGTGTCATCTCATGCTGTTGTATTTCTGTTAAGCTTGCTTGTCAAGGGGCATTGTGGTAGAATGTAATGTCTCGCCTACATTCCCTTGAGTTCTTGTACTTTGTTCTTTTGGAATTCCTGTTGTGGCATGCTCTGGTGATTTCTAGGATAAGGGTTTTATGCAAAGTAATCCTGTAGCAATATAGTCTGTTTTTTTTTTCAAGTCCTATTTGTCCCTTGCCTAAGCTTAACTGTTTACCCAGCACAAAAATGCCTTAACTCATCAACCTGGTACCCTCTAGAGAAGGAGTAAGAATCACTCATTTATTAATCACCTACTATGTGCCAGGTATTGTGCTACGTGCTAGCAATACAGCACCAAAGATAAAACTATCCCTTCTCACCAGGAGCTTACATTCGAATGGGAGATACTATAAGTACACAAATAAATACATACAGAATAACTATGTAACTATATACAGAAGAAATAAAAAATAATCAATTATTCATTGTTAATTACTAAAGTAGTTAAACTCAAGGTAGTTTTGGAGAAAATATACCTCCCTCTTTTCTTTGAAGAGATTTGAACCTCTTGGTTTGGCACATTGTCAGATTAGGTTAATTTATTTTGCTGAACTAATTTTTCCTTTTTTTCCCCTTTTTTATTCTTTGTTGGCTCCCTTTAATAGTCTCTTAGATAAGGGAATGAGGGAGCCATATATTTAGAAATGAAGGTAATGTAAAAATAAAAGATATCATTAAAACTTTTTTAAATGATCTTTCTCATAAAGGATATCTCTTCTAGGCATTGACAGCTGCTACTGGGCTTCCACATGTTTTTGTACAACACAGGTTAAGAATGTAGTTTACATTTTTTAAATAAAGTTTTATCATATTTAAAATATATATTTTAAAAATACTTCAAAGGCTATGCAAAAACAAACAGGGACCAAGTTTGGCAACCCCTGTTAAAATGTAAGGATTGTTTTCTTCTCTATGTATTTCAGAATGGTATTGCTAAAAGGGATTGTATTATATGGAAGAAACTGAATATTGCTACCTAAACAACATGAAGCAGCTGTGGGAGAAGCACCTACTTATAGGCAGTATTCTTCAAACAAAACAAAACAAAACAAAAACATTCCCTTGTTGCCTTTGGAACAATCCACTGACTCAGGAGGTGAGACTGAATATGAATATACCTTGTCAGTATGATTATTATTGCATATGTGAGCAGTCTTAGTAGTTTCCTTAGTTTTTGATTCTTGGGGGCAGAGTGCAGGGGGAATGGTGGAGAAAATAACTCCAGAGTTCCATCTTATACTTATATTGCTTTGGTATTTCTTTCTACTTCCTAATTTCTGTAGCTTCCAAAGTTTCATTTATCTAAATCAGCCTCAGGCTTCACTTATCTCTAATCCCCCCAAATCATGTTTCAACTGATGACATAAAGCAGTGGTCTCACTTTAAATTTACTTAACCTTCCATTTCAGAGGTTGCAATGTATTTTATTTTTTCTTTTGAGTCAGGCAATCACACACTTTAAGTTGGTTCTTCAGCGGAAGCCTTCAGGAGGCACTTAGA
Organism: Vombatus ursinus; assembly: GCF_900497805.2. Lineage (NCBI taxonomy): Eukaryota > Metazoa > Chordata > Mammalia > Diprotodontia > Vombatidae > Vombatus > Vombatus ursinus. The sequence goes on from NW_020944605.1 coordinate 3,269,657, forward strand.
AATTTCCATTAAGAGCATGAGTAGCAAGCCAATGGTAGGTACACTCTTAGCTTTCACAGGCTGAATTCCTGGGGCTCACTAGCGTGGTGAACAAATAATTCAGTGTAGCTTCAGGTAAAAAAAATTCTGCTAATCTTTCAGATAGTATTTCTTAGACATCTTTCACTGCACATTTCCTCTTTTAAATGTTTCTATAGATATCCTTTAATGAAATTTCAGTATCTCTCAATCTACTAATAACATCTATTTTTCAAAATTCTTTAGTTTTAGAATCAAACTAATTAATAAAGATGAGGAAATGTTTTGAAATAATTTTTCTTGTAGCCCAAGTGTATATATATATATATATGTATATGTATACATTTTAGGGGGAGGATTAAGGAATATAAGCCTAGAATGAAATGAAAAAAGGATATATAACACAAACTAACTTTTCTGAAACAGGGAGAATAGAGAATTTTTTTCCTCCTTTGGGCTTCATATAGAAACAAGCCAGTTATTGAGGTGGAAGACAGTGTCAAACTTTATGTCCTAAAAATAGTTTTCTAATTGGGTGGAAATCTTTCAAACCAAGGAAGCAGAATTAAATTCGTTGTTTTAAACAGCTTCCCATTGGGTACTCTGTAGAAATTGAAAAAAAAAACAACTTCTTAGTGAATGAATGATTTTAGTACAGATAGGATTTTGGTTTGGTTCCTATTTTTTTTTTTTAAAAAAGTAGTTTTCTTGTTGTATGTGTCATTTTCTCTAGGTACATATTTGCTGAGGGAGAAAGAAAAGTTGATTTAGCTGCAAAGAAGGATGTTATGGTTCATCCACTTGCCCTCCATCTATTTGACTAGATAAAGCTGTCAGAAATTGAAGTGGATCCTTTCTTTCCTTATTATTAATAACTAGGAGAACAATGTTTTGGCTTCTGGGAAAATATTTCGAGGTAAACACTTCCAAGAATTTTAGTCAGGGTTCAATATGGGCCAATTATCAAGTTAAGAATTTCATACCCAGATCTTTGATAAAATGACAATTTATAGCTAAATGAAGTCAGGGGAACTGGGCCAAGAGGATCCTCAGGGAGAAAAAGGGTGTTTTGAAAGAAAAAGATTTTTAATCTCACATCTCCTTTTAGCAAATAAGGAAACTTTCAATAAGAGATTATCAAAGTCAGGAAACTAAAAGTGGTTATAAGAGGTAAACAATAAAAGTTCAACTTTGAGGTAGTGTTGACATGCTTTTCTATTACAGTTTCTTAGTCATATAATGTTCTGGAATATTATTTAGGATTCTCTTCTATGATATCAGTGAGGCAGCATAGTAATTACAGTGTTGACAAGGGGTCAGGAAGAACTTAATGTGAGACTTGTCTTTGCTACCTAGTAGACATATGATCCTGGGCATATCACGTAACTTGTACTACACATACGTACAGCTTCCTGAGTTCAAATCTGGCCTCATTCACCTATTAGCTGAATGACCCTGGGTAAGTCACTGAACTGTCCTTGCCTCAATTTCTTATCTGTAAATGAGCCAGGCAAGGAAATGGCAAATCACTGCAGTGTCTTTGCCAAGAAAACCTTAAATGGGGTCATGAGTGTGTATGTATGCATAGATATATACACATACACGCATATGTGTACATATGTATACACACCTATATAGATGTATATGCATATATATAAATAGTTCTTTGCAAATCTAAATGTATTATATAAATTCAAGTTTTTTATTTGTTTGTTTGTTTTACTATTAAAGAGATATTTCTATGGTAGTGTTGGACTAGGAGTCACAAGACTTGGCTTCTGATCAGAACTCTACCAATCATTCAATGTCTAAACTTCTCTATGCCTCTATTTCTTCATCTGTAAAATAGGAATAAATATACTGGTCCAACCTTACTCTTAGGATTGTCTCATATCATATTTTAATTTTTTAATGTTTTATATAATTAAGACGTGATACTATTATGCTATGTGGTTTATCTCCTGAACAACTAGGTCTCAGTTGGAGGTAGGCAAACATCAGACTGGTACAAAAGGGATCTCTGGGAATGAGGGACCAGACAGATCCACAAGGGTGGGACAGGGACAGCTAGGCGGTGCAGTGTATAGAGCTCTGACCTTGGAGTCAGGAGGACTTGAGTTCAAATGTGGCCTTAGACACTGGACACTAGCTGCGTGACCCTGGGCAAGTCATTTAACCCTGATTGCCTCACTAAAAAGTTAAAAAAAAAAAGGGGGTGGGACAAATGGTCCAGGGAATTTCCAATGACAGACAATAGATATAGGTCAAATTATACAGTTGGTATCAGAGAGTTTAAAATAATATGCAATACATTAACATCCTGGTAGGTGGATAGAGCATTAATAGTGTCTAATGTCAGACAATGAGCAAAGATTTAAATAGCAGAGACATCTGGAAGTAGGTGCTAAGGAACTATTTATGAAGACTGTCATTCAAAAAAAAATCAAACAAACAAAAAAAGGGGCAGCTAGGTGGCGCAGTGGATACAGCACGGTCCTGGAGACAGGAGTACTTGAGTTCGAATCCGGACACTTAACAGTTACTAGCTGTGTGACCCTGGGCAAGTCACTTAACCCCAATTGCCTCATCAAAAAACAAACAAACAAACAAACAAAGGCTGTCATTCAAGGGCAAGTTTCTAGGTCATAAAAGGATTGTAGAGGGAGGAAAGTAGGATTCTAGTCACAAAAGAGATAATAATAATAGCTAACATTTACATAGCAATTTAAAGTTCGTAAGCAACACATAGGTGAATGTATAAGCAATTCTAGCTTTGGCTATGCGAGCAGGGGCACAAGAATATCACTATATTTCTTATGACAAAGTGATAGTGAAGACACCTTTCTGCTTTATAACCTCAAGTAAGCAATAAATGTCTGAACATGATTTTGTGTATTGACACCATCATGGAAATGCTTTAATATACCTCCCAAAGTTCAGTTACTTACCAATAAGTAAATTCTTACCTTCTGTTCTCTCTGTGCTCTTCAGCAACTGTCAAAGATTAGAAATAGAAATAACTGAAGTGTGGCCTACTGCTGTGGTGTACTAGACAATCAGGAATGAATTTGATCAGCAAGAACATGAGTGTCCTGAAGGTAGGCATTTTGCAGAAGGTAGAAAAAATGTGTTAATGGAAGTCAGTTATCTAGCTCTTGACCTTGTTCCTATGCCTTTACTGGCACAGAAAAGTACCTATACCTGTTTTAGTTAATGAGTCCACTGTTTTTCCATTCACTGTAGCTTGATTCTCAGATTCATCTTCGACTCCTCTCTCTCAGCTCCAACATATGAGCAGCTGCCAAACTTTCACAATTCTTTTTCTCTAGAGTTCAGGTAAACTAAGCTGCTTTCCATTCTGTAAGCTCATCTGCACTTTCCAAAGTCAGTACCTTTGCCTGTGATGTTTTCTTAAACTAAAAATGTGCTTCATTCTTCATCTCCATCTTTAAATTTTTTTACCATTAAAAACAAAACAAAACAAAAAACAACCTAGATCTTATGCCACCCCCTGCATGAAGGAGGAAATATTCTATTATATACTGAAAAGGATTCCAGACTTAAAATCAGAAGACATGGTTTGCAAGTTTGGGCTTTGGCTTCTACTCATTGTGTGGTCTCATTGAGTACTTTACCTCTTTGGGACTCAGTTCTTCAATGGAATTTAATAAGTACTTATTAAATGCATACTATGTGCTTAACAGAAACTGGCTGTGTGACCCTAGGCAAGTGACAACCTCTCAATACTCCATGCATTTCTTGAAGACTGTCAGTTGCAGATAAGGTTCCACCTTACAATGGAAGAAGCAGGTTACTCACCCTGGAGTTCTTAGTACCAATTAAGTCATAAATCTAGTCCCTATCCCTATGTGCCCCCCCCAAAAAATAGTTCTTGATTTCAAGGAGTTTATGCTCTATTGTTTTTCCCCTATGTGAAGAGGTTGGGAAAAAGTGATATGTAATTCCCAATTATCATCAAGGAATCTGGGATAGAAAGATTTCTATAGGTCATTTAGTCCTTCCTTCTTGGAGATGATGAAAATGAGGTCCCAAGTAATGTGACCTACCAAAGGTAACAGAGGTGATGAAGAGCAGAGCTGGGATTTGTCCTGACTCAAAGTCCAGTGCTCAATGGTTTATTGTTTTATGCTTTTTCTAGGTTCTTGAATTCTTCAAACACCTCAATATAATACCCTCATCTAATCAATAAATTAACCCATGAGTATTTAGTATGGACCCTTTATGGGCAGGCACTCCATTTGGAAGTAGAGACACAAACACAATGAATCAAACAATTTCTACTCACACTGAGCTTGGCTCTTAGGGGAGAGACAAAGAATAAAAATAAAATGATTAAATACAAATTTAGCTATAGCATCATTCAGGAGGGAGGGCACAAGCATTTCGGGAGATCAGAAAAGACTTCACTTAGGAGACAGCATTAAACTGCATCTGGTAGAGAGAGAGGGATTCTGTGAAGAGGAGATTATGAGAGAGTTCATTCCAGACGTATAAGATGGCAAGGGAAAAGGATTGCTGATAGGAAATGTAGTGCTGTGTGTAACGAATAGAGAGAAGGCTAATTTGTCTAGATTAGAATCAGAAATGGGAAGTAATATCTAATGAGTCTAGAAGGAGAGGATGAAGAAAGGCTTTAAAATCTAAGTAAGGGAGTTCATATTTTGTCCCAGATGAAATAAGGAATGATTGGAGTTTATTGAATACAGGAATCACATCTTTACTTAAGAAAAACCACTGAATGGAGCCAAGATGGTGGAGAAAAGATAGGAAATTGCTTGAGCTCTCCCCAGTTTCCCTCAGGAGCAATGTTAAATCAAACTTCTAAACGCATTATGGAGAGACAGAACCCAAAAACTACAAAGTAAAACAATTTACCAACTTAAGATAACTTAGAAAGACTTCAGGAAAGGGTTGTCTCACTTGGGTAAAAGGGCAGCACAGCTCAAGGCAGGTGTTTGGGCAAGCCAGGGGGAAGCTGTTAGGCACAGCACAGACCAGCAACCAAAGCCCCTTGATCCTGGCTGAGCAGGCTAGTGGAAGAGCAGGGAAACTGTGAGGTCTCCAGCCCCATGACGGCAGGCAAATTACCAGCCCCAGAACCCCAGCACAACAGACACGACCAGGCCAGGTCACCCCAGTGCACTGGGCAAGCCACAAGCACCTGAGGCCCCGGTGCAGAAAGCCAGCAACCAGGCCACTGACCTCCTGCACAAGAAACTTGGGAAAGTGATACCTGTGCCCCAGGAACAGAGCTCAACTTTGAAAAATAAGCAAAAAAAAAAAAAAAAAAAAAAAGAGCCCTGACTATAGAAAGCTGCTATGGCAACAGGGAAGATCAAAACACAAACTCAGAAGAGGACAACAATGTCAAAATGCCTACATGTAAAGCCTCAAAGGGGAATATGAATTGGTCTTAAGCTTAACACATCCTCTTGGAAGAGCTCAAAAAGGATTTTAAAAATCAAGTAAGAGAGGTACAAGAAAAATTGGGAAAAGAAACGAGAGTTATGTAGGATATTTATGAAATGAGTCAACAGCTTAGAATAGGAAGCACAAAAAATTGACTAAAGAAAACTTAAAAAACAGAATTGGCCAAAAAGAAAAAAAAAATCCACTGAAGAAAATGACCCTTAAAAAATAGAATTGGTCAAATGGAAAAGGAGGTACAAAAGCTAAGTGAAAAAAAAATAATTCCTTAAAAATTAGAATTGTCAAGTGGAAACTAAGGACTCTATGAGACATCAAGAAACCATAAAACAAAATCAAAAGAATTAAAAATAGAAGAAAATGTGAAATACCTCATTAGAAAACCAACTGACCTGAAAAATAGATCCAGAAGAGATAATTTAAGAGTTATTGTTCTACCTGAAAGCCATGATCAAAAAAAGAGCCTGGACAGCATCTTTCAAGAAATTATTAAAGAAATCTGCAAAGATATTCTAAAACCAGAGGGTAAAATAGTCATTGAAAGAATCTACCAATCACGTCCTGAAAGAGAACCCAAAATGAAAATCCCAAGTAATATTGTAGCCAAATTCCAAAATTATCAGGACAATGAGAAAACACCACAAGCAGCCAGAAAAAAACAATTCAAATATCAAGGAGCCCACATTCAGGATTACACAGAACTTAGCAGCTTCTACATTAAAGGATCAGAGGTCTTGGAATATGATATTCCAGAAGGCAAAGGAGCTTGAAATACAACCGAGAATCACCTATGCAGCATAATTGAGCATGATCTTTCAGGGGAGGAGATGGACATTCAATGAAATAAAGAACTTTCAAACATTCCTGATGAAAACACCAGAGTGGAACACAAAATTCAATCTTCAAATGCAAGACTTAAGAGAAGCATAAAAAGATAAACAGGAAATAAAAAAAAAAACATGTTATTCAATAAGGTTAAACTGCTTACATCCCTATATGGGAAGATGACACTTATAACTCTTGAGAATTGCATCTCTATCAGGGCTCTTAGAAGGAGTATACCTAGTAGAGGGTGTAAGTAGAAGCAGACTTTGATGTGATGATATTAAAAAAAAAGTAAAAGGTGGGAAAAAAAGGATTGTACTGGGAGAAGAGGAAAGTAAGATTTAGAATGGGATAATTTATATCATTTGAAGAGGTGACATAGACCTATTACAGTAGAGGGAAAGAAGGGAGGGGGTGAGCATGTTTTGAACCTTACTGTCATCAGCTTTGGCTCAAAGGGGGTATAACATTCACATTCAGTTGTGTATAGAAATTTATCTTGCCCTGTAGGGAAGTAGGAGGGGAAGGAGATAAAAGGGGGTGATAGAAGACAGGGCAGAAGTAGCAGAGAAAGGGGGTAAGAAAATGGCTGGGGCAGACAGAAGGGAGGCATATTGAGGAAGGTGGTGGTCAGAAGCAAAACACTGGTGAGTAAGGACAGGGTGAAAGGAGAGAGAAAAGTATAAATGGGGAAAATACGATGGAAAGAAATACACAGTAATCATAACTGGGAAGGTGAATGGGATGAACTCTCCCTCCCCCCCCCAAAAAAAACACAAAAGTAGGTAACAGAGTGGATTTAAAATTGGAATCCTATAATATGTTGTTTACAAGAAACATATCTGAAGCAGAAAGACTCACACATAGTAGAGGTAAAAGGCAGGAGCAGACTATATATTATGCTTCAGCTGAAGTAAAAAAAAAGAAAAACACAAAACAAACAAACAAACAAACAAAAAAACCCAGCAGGAGTAGTGATCCTGATCTCAGACAAAGCAAAAGCAAAAATAGATATAATTTAAAAAGATAAAGAAGGAGACTATATCTTGCTAAAAGGTACCATAGATAATGAAGTAATATCAATACTAAACATGTTTGCACCAATTGGGATAGCATCCAAATATTTAGAAGGGAAGTTAAATGAGTTACAGGATGCATCAGACAGCAAAACTATACTAGCTGGGGACCTCTACCTTCTCCCCAATAAGAACAAGATAAATCTAAGCACAAAATAAACAAAAAAAGAAGTTAAGGAGGCGAATAGAATTTAGAAAAGTTAGATATGATAGACCTCTGGAGAAAACTGAAGCAGGATAGAAAGGAATATACCTTTTCCTCAGTGGTACAGGGCACCTAGACAAAAACTGATCATGTATTACAGCACAAAAATGTCACTATCAAAAGCAGAAAGGCAGAAATATTAAATGCATCATTTTCAGATCATTATGCAATAAAAATTATATGTAATAAAGGGCCATGGAAATATAGACAAAAAGTTAATTGGACACTAAATAAACTAATCCTAAAGAATAAGTGGGTCAAAAATAAATCATAGAAACAATCAATAATTTCATGAAAGAGAATGACAATAATGAGGCAACATGCCAAAACTTATGGCATGCAGGCAAAACAGTTCTTAGGAGAAATTTTATATCTCTAAATGCTTACATTTAAATAAAATAGAGGAGGAGATCAATGAATTGGTCATGCAACTATAAAAGCTAGAAAAATAACAAATTAAGAATCCCCAATTAAATACAAATTAGAAAATCTGAAAATAAACAGTGAGATTAATAAAACTGAAAGTAGGAAAATTATTGAACTAATAAATAAAACTAAGATCTGGTTTTATTTTAAAAAAAAACAGTAGAAAAAATAAGCCCTTGGGTGATTTGATTTTTTTGGTACTTTTTAAATTTTAGACAAATACCAAAACTTGAATACAAAATAAAAAAGAAACATAAACTTAAATACTAAAATTAAATATAAAATAAGAAAAGAAAAAAATGTCATATGCATAGCAGAACATAAGAGAAGATTCAGAATATATAGCAATAACTTTCCATTTCAAGAATGCTTATATCTTACATACTGTATGTTATGCTGAAAGAAGAAAATGAAATTGCCAGTATCAGAAATAAAAAGGGTGAATTCACCACCAATGAAGAGGAATTTAAAGCAATAATTAAGGCCTATTTTGTCCAACTCTATGCCAATAAATCTGAGATCTAAATGAAATGGATGAATATTTACAAAAATATAAATTGATCAGATTAACGGAAGAGTAAATAAAGTACTTAAATAACCTCATTTTAGAAAAAGAAATTGAACAAGCCATCAACAGACTCCTTAAGAGAAAATCTCCAGCGTCAGACGTATTTACAAATGAATTCTAGCAAACATTTAAAGAATAGTTAATTCCAGTACTATATAAGCTATTTGAGAAAACGGTCAAAAGAGTCCTACCAAATTCCTTTTATGAGACAAATATGGTGCTGATACCTAAACCAGGAAGAGTCAAAACAGAGAAAGAAAATTATAGATCAATTTCCCTGATGAATATTGATGCAAAAATTTTAAATAAAACATTAGCAAAGAGATCACAACAATTTGTCATGTTGATAATACATTATGACCAGGTGGGATTTATACCAGGAATGCAGGGATGGTTCAATATTAGGAAAACTATTAGCATAACTAACCATATCAATATCAAAACTAACAGAAATCATATGATTATTTCAGTAGATGCAGAAAAATCTTTTGACAAAATACAGCACCCATTCCTATTAAAAACACTAGAAAGCATAGGAATAAATGAAGCTTTCCTTAAAATGATAAGTGGTAGCTATCTAAAACCCTCAGCAAGCATTATTTGTAATGGGATAAGCTAGGAACTTTCCCAATAAGATCAGGGGTGAAACTTTGTCACCACTATCATTCAATATTGTACTAAAAATGTCACCTTTAGGAATAACAGAGGAAAAAAATTGAAGGAATTAGAATAGTCAATGAGGAAAAAAAATCACTTTTTGCAGATGATATGATGGTATACTTAGAGAATCCTGGAGAACCAACTAAAAAGTTAATTGAAATAATAAACAATTTTAGCAAAGTTGCAGAATACAAAATAAACCCATCTAAATCATCAGCATTTCTATATATTACCAAGAAAGTCCAGCAGTAAGAGAAAGAAAGAGAAATTCCATTCAAAATAAATACAGACAATATAAAATATTTGGCTTTCTACTTGCCAAGACAAACCTAGGAGCAATGTGAACACAATTACAAAACGCTTTTCACATAAATAAAGTCAGATCTAAACAACTAGAAAAATATCAATTGCTCATGGGATGTCCGAATTAATATAATAAAAAAACTGATAATTCTACCTAAATTAATTTACTTATTCAGTGCCCAACCAAACTACTAAAAAATATTTTATAGAGCTAAAAAAAAATAACAAAATTCATCTTAAAGAACAAAATGTCAGGAATATCAAAGGAATGAATGGAAAAAATACAAAGTAAGGCGGCCTAGCCATACCAGATTTAAAACTATTATAAAGCAAAAATCATCAGAACTATTTGGTACTGGCTAAGAAATAGAGTGGTAGATGAGTGGAGTAGGTTAAGTGAACTAGGTATAGCAGTCAAATGACTATATTGATCTACTGTTTGATAAACCCAAAGACTCCAGCTTCTGATATAAGAACTCACTATTTGACAAAAAACTTCTGGGAAAACTGGAAAATAGTTTGGCAGAAACTAGGCACAGACCAACATCTTAAACTGCATACCAAGGCAAGGTCAAAATGGGTACCTGATTTAGGCATAAGGGATGATAACATAAGCAAATTAGGTGAGCAAGGAACAGTTTACATGTCAGATCTATGGAGAAGAAAAATATTTATGACTAAATAAGAGATAGAGAACATTATGAAATGCAAAATGGGTAAGTTTGATTACATGAAATCAAAAAAGGTTTTGCACAAACAAAATCAACGCAACCAAGATTAGAATGAAAGCAGAAACCTGAGAAACAATTTTTACATCCAGTGTTTCTGATAAAGGCTTCATTTCTCAAATACGTGGAGAACTTAATCAAATTTATAAGATTACAAGTCATTCCCCAATTGATAAATGGTCAAAGGATATGAACAGGCAGTTTTCAGATGAAGAAATTAAAGCTATTTATAATTATATGGAAAAATGCTGTAAATCACTATTGATTAGATAAATGTAAATTAAAACCACTCTCAAGTATCATCTCATACCTATCAGATTTGCTAAGATGACAGAAAAGGAAAATGATAAATGTTGGAGAAGATGTGGGAAAATTGGAACACTAATGCATTGTTGGTGGAGTTGTGAAATGATCCAAGCATTCTGGGGAGCAAGTTGCAACCATGCCCAAAGGGCTATAAAACTGTGCATACCCTTTGATCCAGCAATATCACTACTAGGTCTATATTCCAAAAACATTTTGTACAAAAATATTTATAGCAGGTCTTTTTGTGGTGGTAAAGAATTAGAAATTTTGGTGATGACCATAAACTGGGGAATGGTTGAACAAGTTGTGGTATATAAATGTAATGGGATATTATTGTTCTCTGAGAAATGATGAGCAGGCAGATTTCAGAAAAACCTGGAAAAACTTACATGAACTAGTGTTGAGTGAAGTGAGCAGAACCAGGAGAACACTGTATGTAATAACGGCAACATTATGTGATGATCAGCTGTGATATACTTAGCTCTTAGCAATACAGCGATCCAAGACAATTCCAAAAGACTCATGATGGAAAATGCTATTCACATCCAGAGAAAGAGTTGTGGAGTCTGAATGCAGATCAAAGCATAATATTTTCACTTTTATGGTTTTTTTTCTTTCTTGTGGTTTTTCCCTTTTGTTTTATTTCTTCTTTTACAACATGACTAATGTGGAAATATGTTTAACATGATTATACATGGATAATATATATCAGGTTTCTTTCTGTATTGTGGAGCGGGGAGGGAAGTACAAAAACTTGGAAATTAAACTCTTACAAAAATTGAATGTTGAAAACTACCTTTACATGTAATTGGAAAAAATAAAATACTCTTAAATGCAAAAAAAAATAAATTAAAAAAAAGAAAAAAAATCACTTTGGCAGCCCTGTGAAGGGTGACTGAGATGGTGAGAGACTTGAGGCCTGCCCAAATAGAAGACAGTTGCGATCGTCCAGGGAAAATATGATAAAGAATTGAATTAATGTGGTGTCTGTGTGAGTAGAGAAAAAGGGGTCAGATGTGAGAAACTGAGTAATGTACAAAATTTGACAACTGATTGCTCCCTTCTCTGGAGTTCCATTTTCTTGTTTATGTGTTTTTGTGAACACAGATATTATTCTCTATGCAAAAGTTATTTATCTATACCTTATTCTCCATTTTTTAGGCTATAATGTCCCTCAAAGAAAAGGGCAATATTGTGTGTGCTCTGAAGATAGCTTCTTGTAGTGCAACAAGCAGTGGAATTATGGTCAAAAGACTACTTCCATTACCACAAGTGACAACCAGAAAGTCACTTTCACGAGAGTAACAACCGCTGAAATGTTTATTGTGCTTTAAAGTTGAAAAAGTGCTTTGCAATCTTTATTTCATTTCATAACCTTTCTGAACCTTAATCTCTTTTTCTGGATATAATCCTGACCAGTCTACCTTATAGTGATTTTTTGAAGAAAATTCCATGTAAACCATAAAATGTTATATAAATGTGACTTATTATTACCATCATCATAGTTATTATTATTACCTTTTATCATTGTTATCCTAGAAATAATTTTCATAGTAAAAATGTCCTTAATTCCTTTTGCTTGTCTTTACCTAAAATATGTATTCCATTCCTTATAAGTGTTTATCTGACAGCTTGAACTCCTCCAAGGGAAAACAAAAAAACTTCCTGCTTCATTGAATATTTAATAACTTTCAATATGAGGCATCTCCCCCAAAGCTCAGGTAAATTTGTATTTCATCCTTGGAAACATCTCTGCTCCCCACAAACAAATATCACCCAATAATTATTTTTTAAACAACTACTGTATGTCAGGCCTTGTTAGGCAACCAGGAGACAAAGACAAAAAAGTACAACAGTCCCTGATTTCAAGAAGCTTATATGCTATTATGAGAACCAACACATACATATACATATGTATTAAATTCAGTGCAATTTGGGGATAGGAGTTTCATAGATTTAGAGCTCGGAGGATGGTAGGAGGGATCTAGTTCTACTTTCTCATTTTACAGATGAAGAAACTGAGATCTAGATGAGCTAAATGATTCTCTCAGGATTCTACACACAGCTAGTATCTTTCCCTCTGATGCTCCCTGCACTCTACTAAAAACAAACAAAAAACTTTTCTTAGAAAAAAGAAAGTCACCATGGTCAAGTAAAGCAAATTCACATATTACCCACGTCAAATAAACACACACATATACACACATACATATATGTTTATATACAAACATTTGTGTTTTTGTATAGTGTATATGTATGTATATATAAATGTAAATACAAATTTTATATATATACATATGTATAAGTGTGTATGTGTATGTATATTTATTTGTATGTGCATAGATATGTATATATGTATGTGTGTGTACATGAATCATAGTTTCTCTCTCCTGAACATGATGGAAAGGTGATGGACTAGAGATGTAGATACACACATGCAAATATACACATATATGCATGCATATGTATATATACAGACATTTTATATATGTGCATATGTTGTATATGTGTGCATCTATTCCTTCACCTACCATGTTCAAGAGGCAGGAAACAAGACTCATCATCAGTGTTCCTGAATTGTGGTATATCATTAAATTAATCAGAGTTCTTAAGTTTTTAAAAATTTTTTTCCTATAGCATTATATGGGGTGGTCAGACTATGTTTGATATATTTCCCAGTTTCTAGTGCTCCTGCCTCGGATTTATTAATTATCTAATATCTCTGCACTCACAGTGTTGGCAACTTTAGTTGGCAGGCTTTAGTTCTCCCCACCCTACTGCTCCTACTCTGGACAGAACTGTGAGCTTCCCTTCACCTTAAAGCATCCTTCATACAAGCACTACATACTTCAGTCCCGGAGAGAACACCTTAGTTAGATTGCTGTAGACTTTCAGCCCTCCAGAAATTTGCACTTTCACACTTATTTTCTCTCTCTTTGTCTCTCTGTCTCTGTCTCTGTCTCTCTGTCTGTGTTTTTCTCTGTCTCTCTCTGTGTCTCTCTCTGTCTCTGTCTCTCCCTCACCATCAACTTCCATTTAACTATATTTCACTATATTTAGCTCTTGATCCTGACCTGATTTTCAGTCTATAATTACCGATTTCCCAGTGTACCTTTCAAACTGGATGTCTAAGAGACATCTTATACTTACATGTCTAAAACTGAACTTAATTCTCTTTTCCCCAAACCTTCTCCTCTTCTAAGCTTCCATATTTCTATAAACCCAGTATTTGAGGTTCATAATCTTGATATTGTACGAATAGAAAAGCAAGACAATCCTTACTTTCAAGGAGATCACATTCTGATGGTCGAGAAACCCATATGGCAAGTTCCAACTGTAAGTCAGAGGGATGAGATGGGAAGGTATATTTTTTTTTTCAACAAAGTTACCCCCCTCCCCAGACATTATCGAGGCTGTAAATGTAATCCTATGGTGGTATTTTGTCACTGGCAACTTGGACTTGATAATGTGAAATCAAGTTGAAGTGAGAGATCCAACACAATAGAGAAGTAGGGGTTTGATGTGCCCTATGCAAGAGATAATACATATATATGTATATACATAAACATATTGTACATGTTGACATTTGTGGGGATAGTTATATTCTGCTCTTAGTGCAGTCCCATTGTACATTCTTTTGTCATATTACACTGCCATGCACATCTCCCAACCCTTTATGTGTTGTCTTCCACCATTAGAATATAAGCTCTTTGAAGGTAGAGACTCTCCTGGCTGCTTCTATATAGACCTATCTCTTCCCTGGGGAAAAAAATAGGCACTGTGGAGACACAACATCCACACTGTTAAATTGTCTTCTTTATTTTGAATTTAACAAGCTTCACTGATCAATTTCACTATAAAAAGAAAAACAAAAGAAAAAACCTAACATGTTTTTATATGAAACCATGTTGTTGTTTGCTGTTGTTTTATATTTCAGGATTTTTTAAGTTTGGGAAACCTTTAAGTTTATGAAACTTGTGAAGTATTTAATGAAATTTCATTTCAGATATTTTAAAGTTTATGTTACCCTTCTCAATCTATTTTGCTGACTAATTACCCACAATATATACCCACTAATTGTGGTGGAACACCTAAAATCTGTCTTGGGCTTTTTTCTTTCTATATTCTCTCTTGGTGACCTTATCAGCATCCAGTGATTCACTTACCATCTTTTTGTAAATACTTCACAAATTTATACATTCATCCCTAGTTTCTCTCTGGAGCTCCTATCCCACATCACCAACTACCTAGTGAACATTTGAAAGTTAGTATTTCATAGAATCTCAAATCAGTATGCTGTCAACTAGACCAGAACCAGCCTCTAACCTGTGGGTGACTGGAGCCAAACAAACAGAGCAGGCTAGAGACAGGAGAGTCAGGACCAAACAGAAGTTTAAATAATTTCAGAGGTAAGAAAATGACGTATGCATACGGAAGCTTCTCCGCCCTCTCCCCCAAATAAGGAGGGCTTAAGGTTGCTCAGGCTGGTACCACTTATATACATGAAAAGGATTGGCCCACAACACGATCTTTCTTAGATCCTGAGGTAGTTCTCATGGTTAGTATTTCTTGGAACAATACAAGTGTTCTTAAGTTTTGTGGGAATAGTCATTGTCTTAAGTCTTGAGGGTTGTGATCACCTGGCCAGATATAGAACCAGAGTTCTGTGACAGGAACAGTCATACAGTACCTGTTAGTGACAAGGAACAGGGATTGTGAACATGTGATGGATGGCCTGGGAAATAGGAGGAGCTAAGTCCCTCATTGAAGACCTGGTCCTGGTCCAAGAAATACTCTTTGCAAGAAGGTGATGTCAACCTGAGCACAAAGGATTATTGTTATGCCAAGTTCAGGACACTGCTCCCTTGCTGGGCCTTTGCTTTGGGAAATAGGGAATCTCCAAAATGTTTTGACAGTATCCAAAACATAACTCATTATCTCTTTATCCATAAAGCTATTCTTTTGGTTTTATTCTTGACTACTTAATCTCTCTCACCCCATATGGGAAACCATTTGCATAATTTTATTTCTTTCTCTAAAACATCTCTTGCATATGTCCCTTTCCCTCCACTCACATAGTCATTCCCTTAATTCACCTCTCACCTGGACTATTGAGTAACCCCCTTTTTTTTTTCCATCTCCCTCTCTCAAGTTTCTCCAAACTGCAATTATTTATCATCACAGTTGCTAAAGAAAAATTTCTAGGGTTTGATGACATCACTATATCCACTCCGTCCTTCAACAAACTCCAGGGTTTCCCTGTGGTCTCAAGGATCAAATATAAATTATTTTTGGACATTTAAATATCTTCTCAGGCTGGCTCCTTCCTAACTTTCCAGTTTTTTTTTATTTTAAATTGCCCCACTCCTCATATTCAATGATTATGTTCTTTGTTCTTCCATATAATCAAACATACCCAATATTCTATCTCTCATCTCTGTGCTTTTATAGTAAATGCCATCTGAATCTGTAATATGCTCCCTCTTTGTCCCTACCTTTTTGAATTCTTGTTTTCCTTCAAGAAAACTCGGTACCAACTTCCATACAAATTCCCTCCCAAAACTTTACTGTATTCATTTTGTATCCATCCCTTGTACACATGTGCATAAGTATGGTTCACATATACATTCATGATCACATGTGTATGTACACATTACACATATTACAAAATATAATAATATATGAATATATACATATATGTGTGTTTCCTATTAATCTAGAGAACAATATACTGGACTTGTCCTCATATATGTGTGTATATGTGTATATTCATACATATATTTATGTACATGTATGCATGTCCTTGTCACCCCAATTGCAATGATTTCATTTTTATTTTGTATCCTAGCACTTAGCAGACTTTCTGGAACATAGTAAAAATTTAATAAATACTTGGTGATGAATTTATTTGTAGTAGTTATTTATTTGTATAATTCTATGTATTTGATTATTTATTTGTATTAATATGGTAGTAACAAAACCACTTTATTTGTTTTTCTCCTTCTAAACTACTTTTTATTCTCTTCAATGTATTTACAATGCATTTACAAATGCTTTCTTTTTTCTTTTTTCTCTTTTCCATCTTTTTTAAACATACTTATCGACCCCTGCCTATCCATATCAGTGGAAGTACCTTCTTATAGTAGGTATAATCAAGCAAAACAAATTTGTGCATATGTCATGTCTGAAAATGTATGTCTTTATCCTGCACCCCTAGTTCATCATGTCTCTTCCAAGAGGTGGTAGACATGCTTCACCATCAGCCTTCTGAAATGATGATTAGATTCTTTTTTATCATAGTTCTGATGTCTTCAAAAATTGCTTTTCTTTATAATATCATGTCAATCATGTCAATTGTTTTCGTGGTTATTCTTATTTCACTCTGTATAGGTTCATAAAAGTTTTCCCAGACTTCTCAGAATCCATGAAACCTGCATTTTCTCACTTGTAATAATATCCTTATACCTCAGTTTATTAAGCCACTCCCCAAATTATCAGCACTTACAAGACCTCTACTTTAAAGGCTTTCAGTAATTACATCATAAAAAAAATTTATTGAACACCTGTTACATTCAAAGTATAATAGCAAAATTGAATTCTAAAAAGTACCTTAAAATTGTTGACTCTGCATTACATACACAGAAACTGAACGAACACCTTTATGAACTATTTTTTTCTCCCAAATAGCTGGAAAAACTAGAATTATTTTATATCTAACATTTTCTGTTAGGTATATATCTAATCTTTGTTTCTGTCTGCTTTTCATTTATTGAATAACAAAGAATATCTTTTGTCCTTTTATATATACTGTTCCTCCTATTTCTGACTTAATGTGAATTTAAGTCTATATTTTAATTCTCTGTCACAATAAAAATTATTAGTAACAGCATAAACTTTATATTAAATTATGTAGCTCCTAATATGTCTATTTTTCCTCATGTTTTTATGAAACAATATTAAGGGATATCAGGTAGATGATAAATGAAATTTAATCACTTTCAGTGTACAAACTATTATGTTGAAAATGGTTTGGTTACAGTTAACTAAATGAAATGTAATATAACAAATTAAATGCTAGAAACATTTCAAAAGTCTTTCATTAATTGTTTACCTTAATCATTTTGGGGAAATACATTGCTTTTCTATATTTCATGCTAAATATATAAGTATTGAATTAATTTTACAATCAGAGTTTCACTGTAAAATTCAAATTGGTACTTAGGTAACTATGTGTCATAGCTTTATATTCTTGGGAAATACTTAAAATCACAAGTAATCAAATATAAAATTGCCTGACTCCTACAGGTTCACCCATTGCGTCTAAATTTTAGCAAGACTTGTCTGAGTTGTTTGTGTAAATTGATATGAAGAAATGATTTCTGGTTAACAGATTATAAGTAGAATAAAAAAGGTATTGTGCATAAGCATGCATAATGCTGAGACCCCATTGATTATTTCACCCATTTAAAAGTAACTATTTTTGTTGGGGAAGAAAAGTTCTTGATTGAATCAATCAGAAAAAAAAATGGTGTGAATAAAGCCTATATACACTCTTGAATCAAGCACAGCCATTATGTGAGAAAATTGGTCGTATCCTAAGGCATTTGTATAAAAGGGAGAGATATCTCAGAACTAGACAGAAATTTCTGGTGTCTGGAATTGGAGAGTAAAGAATGTGGTGATACAAAACTGAGTCAAGAACCAGTCACTCTCCATAATGCCCCAAACAAGGAAGAGAATTAGGATTCTGCTGTGGTAGAGAATGAAAATATTGAGAAAGGCCATCTCTATAGGCATCTCAGGTCAGAAAAAAATGGGTTAATGATGCCACTTGTCTACCCACCTACTCAATTAGTGACTAGGTGAGTACTGTGATGCAATTACCAAGCATGATTCCAGAAGACCAAGGTTAAAGCAAGCTATCAATGTTCTGACACAGAGGTAATTGACTAACAATGAAGAGTGAGATATCCATTGTAGACATAACCAATGAGAGAATTTATTTTACTCAACAATGGATATTTGTTATGATTTTTTTTTCTTCTATTATTGCTCAATGAGGCAAGGTGAGGGTAGAGAGTGGAACATAGAGAAAATAAACGTGTTAGTTGGGAGGATAAAATGTCCATGGTTAAATACATACAAGGTCAATTTTTGCAATCACAAAGTCTTAAAAAGCTTTTTGTCATACTATATTCCCACAACTATTTTCTCCTAGTATCTTCTTCTTTCAAGGTAATTACAACATCCAGTGCAAACAGGACAAGTAAATCTGATGGATGGTTCCTTGGGATAATTAATGATGGATGGCTCCCTTTATAAATCAGGCTAAAATGATATTGAGTGGAACACATGTTTTTTGTTTTTTTGACTGTTAGGTGATACAATGTATAATTTAGAGTTTCTGAAGCACTGAACTTTGTACTTGAGCATTGCAATATCTTTTATTAGAGGCTTACAATATCTTCACAAGAGTTTTAAAGATTTGTATTTTTTAATTCAACTCCCTCTGAGCATAGTTTTTTTTTTTCCTGAATCATTGAAGTCAGGCAAGCTCTGACACTTCTATTTATTATTAAGACCAAAGCTGACCAAATTAGCTTAACAGAGCATCACTTTGGAATCTCTGGAGAGTCAATACCTCAGCAATGTAATTTCAAAGTTCTCATTTCTACTTTCTGCTCCTCCTCCAGTTCTCATCCTTCCTTTAGATTTTTGGGCAGACCTAGCATCACTTTATTGTATCAAATATCATTTTAACTTTGATATCTTCCTTCTTAAGAGGAACTCTGAATTTTCTTCATTATGCCTTGCCTGAGATTTTCTGTATTATCAATTAGCCATTTTAACTGTTATACTGTTATGTCCTTTGCACTTCACCTATTTTTTGTCTAGTCTCATGATCTTTTGAATGCACTTTCATTTATACTAATCTGTAATAATTGTATTCTAAAGAGAAAAGGACAAAAATGATATTATATATTTAGGAACTAATAGGTAAAATGACCAGTCCATATCAATGAAAACTCAAGACACATTCTAAAAATGAAATAAAGAATTTACTATTTATATTATTTTAAGATATTTTCTTTTTCTCTACTTTCTAATTGTTTTGTGCTGATCTTATCTTATCTCGACTTCTTTTATCTTTGTGTGCTCAGGAAAGCTATATGCCTTCCATCAGACATACTTTCTCTTCATTTAGTCATCATTCAGTCAATAAACATTTAGAAAGAACCTACTATATGCTGGACATTGTGCTAAGGTCTGATAAATACAAAACAAAAAGGCAATAAAAAAGTCCTTGTCCTTAAGGAGCTCCGATGGGGAAGACAACATAGAAATAACTGTATACAAAGAAGTTACATACAAGATAAATTGAGAATAATTAACATAGTGAAGGCAATGGAACTAGGAGCAATTGTTAAAAACAAACAAACAAATAAACAAAAATAACTCCAGGAGAAGGTGGGAATTTATCTTAAGGAAGCTAGGGAATCCAGAAGACAAAGATGAGGAAGGAGAGTATTCTAAACATGAGGAACAGCTGCTGAAAACACTAGGAGTTGGGAAATGGAATGTTTTGTTCAAGAAATAGAAAGAAGGCCAGTGTCTAATAAATAGAAGTATGTATAGCATAGAATTATTTCTCACACACACACACACACACACACACACACACACACACACACACACAC
>NW_020944605.1:3289927-3348342 GCF_900497805.2 Vombatus ursinus
ACACACACACACACACACACACACACACACACACACACACACACACATATATACCTATTTATGTCTCATGGTAGCCATCTCTATGGTGGGTAGGGGGAGTGAGAGAAAAAAAGGGAAAAAAAGGACAAAAATGAAATTTACATGAAAACTTGGTTGAGTATTTGGAGAGAATAGCAAGTTGTACATGGTAAGTTTGCAGTTTCATGTGCAATCATCCTTTTTTTAAAACTGTATTTATGGAAATACTTGTTTTATTCTATGAATTGAAAATAAACTAATTTTAAAAAATTACATGTGTGAATGGGGTATGAGGTAAAAAAAATAGAAAGGTAAGGAGTGACTAGATTATGAAGAGCTTTGTACATTAAAAAAGAATTTGATATTTGATTATGAAGATGAAAAAGAGCTACTGAAACTTATTTAGTAGGGGAAGGGAACATGGTTCAGACTTGCACTTGAAAAAGATTACTTCAATATCTGAGTGGAAGATGAACTGGAATGAAAGGAGACTTGCGGTAGGTAGATAAGCCATTGAAGTAGTTCAGGCAAGAAATGAGAAAAGCCTGCATTAGGGTGCTTTGGGACAGGATCGAAGAAGAGTGTCTATTGGAGAAATGTAGTAAAGGTGATAGATTTGGGCCTGGTGAAGTTTAAATTGCTGTGACTTTCGTGAACTGAAGACAAAAACAGCTCATATAACATAAGATCTTGTCCCTTTCCCCTTTTGTAGCAGCTAGTACCTATTTTTCTACAAATTTTCAATTTTGCTTATTTGCCACAACACATAATGGGCTGCACTTAGTGTTTTGCCTCCCATATTGATTCACTGGACACTATTCATTGGTTTCTAAACAAATAATGGAAAAGTATGCTGAATTTTAATCCTCTTTAAGATAAAATTTCCATGAAATCATTTTTCCCAAAGTAGGAAATTACTATTTTTCATACTGATAATTCTGTTTTCTTCCTTTAAAAAAATCAAATAGTGTTAACTGTTGCATTTTTCAAAATAACTGATTTTGTTTCTTAATTCAATTATTTTGTTTTTACTTTTAGTTTTGTTAATATCATTTTTAGTTTCAGTATTTCTAGTTTGAAATTCAATTTTCTTTTTTAAAATCTTGATTTTCTATTGTATAATTTATTGATCTGTTCTTTCTTTTGTTGATGAATGTGTTTAGAAATATGAATTTTACTCAAAGGATATGTAGGATGTGTCACAAAAATGTATGTTACATAATTGTCATTTTTTAAATAAAATTATCTATTGTTTCAATAATTTTTTATGGCAATTGGGGTTAAGTGACTTGCCCAAGGTCACACAGCTAGTAAGTTTAAGTGTTTGGTCTGATGCCGGATTTGAATTCAGGTCCTCCTGACTTCAAGGCCGGTGCTCTATCCATTGCGACACCTACCTGCCCCTCAATAAATTTTTTAATCCATTGATTCTTTAGTATTTTTAGTCACTAGTTATTGTTTTTTTTTTCTGATGGTCCTTTATTGAATATAACTTTTACTTTATTTTGTTTCATTAGAAATGTATTATGTATTTGGACCTTTCTCCTTTGTTTATAGGTTTTTATTCAGTCAATAAACATTTACTAATCCAACTATTATGTGTCAGGCACTGTACTAAGCACTAAGGATACAAAGAAATGCAAAATCAGTCCCTATCCTTGAGGAATTCAGGGAAGACAACATGCAAAAAAACTACCCACAAACAAATTTTTTTAAAATTTTTTTTCACAGTGCTAAGTGCTTTGTGATTTTTACTATCTCATTTGATTCTCACAATAAACTCTGAGAGATGAGTGTTGTTATTAGTTATTGCTATTTTACAGATGAGGAAACTGAGGCAAACATGGTTTAAGTGACTTGCCTAGGGTCACACAGCTAGTAAGTGTCTGAGGCCAGATTCAAACTCAGGTCTTCCTGACTCCAGGCCTACTACTTTATTCACTGTCCCACCTAGCTGTAAGTATATAAATTAATAAAGCATTTATTAAGTATTTACTATGTGAAAACACAATGCTAAGCAATGTGCTACAAAGAGATAAGTATGACAGTCACTGCTCTCAAAGAGGTTGGATTGTCATAGGGAGAAAACACAAATAGAAGGCTTCAGCTGCAAGTCAAATGGAAAAGTCTTGTAGTTCCTAGAGTGCAACCAAAGCAGATGGTAATGCTTTTTCTTTAATGCCATTTCCACTGATAAATGCCATCAGTTCCTGATGTTGAACCATTTGACAATGCCAAGAATTTTCTTTTTCTTTTTTTTATGTTGTGAAAAACTAAGTATATTTCCCATAATCCTATCCCACCTTCCATTTCTTCTATTCTCTCTTTTGACCCTGTCCTTCCTTAGAAGTGTTTGCTTCTGATTACTTCCTCTCCAATCTGCCTTCCCCTCTATTATCGCCATGCTCTTTTGTACCTTTTACCCACCTATTTTCCTGTAGTGTAAGATAGATTTCCAAACTTGTGTATGTTATTCCCTCCTTAAGCCAAATCCAATGAGAATAAAATTCACTCATTCCCTCTCATGTTCCCCCACTTCCCCTCCACTGTAAAAGCTTTTTCTGTCTGTTTTGTGTGTGATAATTTACCCCATTCTACCTCTCCCTTTCTCCTTCTCCTAGTATAATCCTCTCTTATCCCTTAATTTTATTCTCCAGATATCACCACTTCATCTTCAACTCACCCTATGCCTTCTATCTATCTATCTATCTATCTATCTATCTATCTATCTATCTATCTATCTATCTATCTATCTATTTATCTATACATACATATAAATGTATGTATACTACCCTAATTGACAAAGGTCTCAAGAGTTACAAATATCATCTTCCATGCAGGAATGTAAACAGTTCAACCTTAATAAGTCTTTTATGATTTCTCTTTCCTGCTTACCTCTTCATGTTTCTCTTGAGTCTTGTATTTGAAAATCAGATTTTCTGTTCAACTCTAGTGTTTTCATCAAGAATGCTTGAAAGTCCTCTATTTCACTGAATGTCCATTTTTTCCCCCTAAGGATTATAGTCAGTTTTGCTGGGTAGGTGATTCTTGGTTGTAATCCTATCTCCTTTGCTCTCCAGAATATTCTATTCCAAGCCCTCTGGTCCCTTCAGGTAGAAGATGCTAAATCTTGTGTTATCCTGATTGTGTTTCCATAATATTTGAATTGTTTCTCTCTGACTGCTTGCAATATTTTCTCCTTGACCTGGGAACTCTGGAATTTGGCAACAATATTCCTAGAAGTTTTCCTTTGGGGATCTCTTTCAGGAGGTGATTGGTGTATTCTTTCTATTTCTATTTTACCTTCTGGTTCGAGAATATCAGGGCAGTTTTTCATGATAATTTCTTCAAAGAAGATGTCCAGGCTTTTTTTTTTTTATCATGGCTTTCAGATAGTCCGATAACTTTAAAATTATCTCTCCTGGATCTATTTTCCTGGAGGGTTGTTTTTCCAATGAGATATTTCACATTGTTTTCTATTCTTCTCATTCTTTTGGTTTTGTTTTATAGTGTCTTCATTTCTCATAAAGTCATTAGCTTCCAATTGCTCCATCCTAGTTTTTAAGAAAGTATTTTCTTCAGTAAACTTTTGAACTTCCTTTTCCATTTGGCCAATTTCCCTTTTTAAGGCATTCTTCTCCTCATTGGCTTTTTGGACCTTTTTTGCCATTTGGGTTAGGCTATTTTTTAAGGTGTTATTTTCTTCAGTATTTTTTTGGGTCTCCTTTAGCAAGCTGTTGACTTGTTTTTCATGATTTTCTTGTATCACTCTCATGTCTCTTCCCAGTTTTTCCTCTACTTCTCTTGCTTCTCAAAATCCTTTTTGAGCTCTTCCTAGGCCTGGGACCAATTTGTATTTTTCTTGGAGGCTTTGGGTGTAGGAGCTTTGAGTTTATTGTCTTCTTTTGGTTGTATGTTTCAATCTTCTTTATCACTAAAGAAAGATTCTATGGTCTTACTTTTTTTGTGAAGTTTGCATATGATCCCAGCCAATTACTCGAGTTATACACTCTTTGTTAAGGTCAGACTCTGCTTCCAGTGTGGAGAATGTACTGTCCCAAGCTTCAGGGGTCTTGTTCAGCTGTTTTCAGAGATTCTTCTAGGGATCTGTAAATTTTCAGTTCTTCTAAGGTGATGTGATCAAAGGCAAGGTGTTAACTCCTTTCCTGGCCTGTGCTCTGGTCTATGAGTGACCACAAGCACTCTTTTCTGCCTTGAAACTGTGAGGAAGATTTCCTCTCCACCACCATTACAAGCTGCACCCCACCAGCACTTCTCCTCACCCCAGGACTGCCACCCAGAACTGTGACCCAGATTCAAGCATGGGCAAAGCAAGAGAATCCTGCACCAGCAATGAGATCCTTGCGTTCCCCCTCTGATCAGCCACTCAATTCCTCCTCCTTCTGTAGGCAGGAAGCTGAGGAAGAAGCTGCTGCCCTGAGAAGGCGTGTGGGAACTGGGGCTGGGACGGAGCTTCTCTCTAACCACAGTCACAGACTTTTCCCACTGACCTTCTAAGTTGTCTTTGGGGTTTGTGGGTTGAGAAGTCTGGAAACTGCCAAAGCTGCCCATGATACAGTCCTCTGAGGTCTGCTCTATGTTCGCTGAGGACTGTTTTGCCTGTGCACCCATGCCAAACTGTGTTCCTCTCCCCACCTGGTGTGATATACCTTTCTGATCAACCATCCAGGTTGTCTTGGGCTGGAAATTTTTTTCACTCTGTCTTTTTGTGGGTTCTGCTGCTTTAGAATTTGTTTAGAGCCATTTTTTTTACAGGTATTTAGAGGGGTTTGGGGTAGAGCTCAAGCAAGTCACTGCTTTTACTCTGCCATCTTGGCTCTGACCCCCCATTTTTTTAATATGATATACTTTGCATTTGTTTCTTTTTTCTATTTTTTTTACTTTGTTTAATATGTCTTGTTATCTTGTGAAGTTGTTAACTACTATTTAGTTATTTAAAAATTTCAAGGATTATGTTGCATAAGGTATGGTTTTATACTTCTTATGTTATCTGTTTTTAAGCTTTTTCATAGCTATTATTTTTTAAAAATTCTTTCCTCTAGTACTCTCCTTTCACTTATGAAAACATTTTAAACTTTTTTTTTTAAATGTTCGCTTCATTTATTCTAGGAATTCTAGTTGAATTTCTATCCAAGATTTGATTTTATTTCAGTCTTTCCTTATAGATATTTTTACAGTTATTCTTTCCTTCTGGATTTGTGACTTTGGATCTCTATTACAATTTTATTCTTAATGGTAGTTTTTTTTTTCTTATTTGTATAGCCTTAATTCCTGACTGAGCTTTGAGTTAAGGTCAAGCTCAGCTCATTTCTTGAAGAAATGTCTGGCTTTGCTTGATCCTGGATTGTATTCTCTTGGGACCTGCTTTCTCTGGAAATCAAATACTGTATTTTTCAAGCATCTCAGAAGTAGCTTAGACTGTGGACCTAGAATTTACAGTAAACACAAAACTGTCTGATCCAAGGTAAAGTCTGGTCACTGCTCTCATTGTCTGAGCTTTGTAAACTTCTGACAGAGAATTGTAAGCTTGCCCTGGATAGAGGTCCAGTAGACTACTGCTCAACCCTACTGCTCAGTCCTTCAGTTTGAAATCTCTTCAGATTCAGATTCAGATTCAGCTTCCCACTGTCCTGAGGCAAAATATGAGCTTCTGATAAGCTGCCAGAGTTACAGCCACACAGCTATTGATTGCTTCTATTCTTGCTTCTTGACCAGAATGCAACTTCAGACCCAGGTCTCCTTCTTGTCCTGATTCAACACCCCTAGATACAGATCCTTCCTCTTTCCACACTGGATCTGCAAACCACACCTGGTATATGAGCTTCAGAGCTACTTATTGAGAACTGTTCCTGTTCCCTACAGTCAGGCCCCTCTGTCAGGGTTTTTCTTGTCCTAGTGCAGAGCCCCAGACCCCAGTTCAATCCATGTGCTGGAGGGCTCCCCTTTATACTGCCTCCCCCCATCAGACCCCATTTTGTATCTCTGCAGACCTTTGTCTCCCTACACCAATGTAGATTGGCAAAATGACTCGTGATTTTTCTTTGGATTTTCCAAACAACACTCAATCTACCTATTTTCTAATATTTTTTTGGGTGTGGGTACTATGGAATGGAGTTAGACAGTACTACTTCTACCTATTATAGCATCTTGGCTGGTCTACTTAAACTGTCAACTTTTAAGAGCTTTTCCCACCTTTTAAATCCAAGTGTATAGTTTATATTTTAGGGTAATTAAAGACCATTAGAACATTACAAAAATTTTAATGATAACATAATCCATAAATAGTTTATTAAATCATCCAAATCACTATTGTTAATATGGAGTTACTAAATAACCCTTCATTAAAAAATAAGGGTGTTGTTGTGTCAATAATGTTTATAAATACCATTTGTTTAGAACTTTAATTTGATAAGCTGTGAGCTTGATAGACATTAATTGCTCTGAAAGAGATTTTATGTTGTATTCTATAAACTGAAGTTCATTTATTTCTAACAATAATGTAGAATCAATAATAAGTACCATATTAACAATTTTGTGCATTAACACATTTCTAAGAATTCTCAGTTTAATATTATGAGAAATTTTTATTGAAGAAACCAATAGACATAACCTTAAACATGCTTGCATGTAAATGATAGATTAACTTGTGTCTTAATTAATTATTTCATTGTAGATAATTTGCTTTAAAATTCCTGACAGAGGGGGCAGCTAGGTAGTGCAGTGGATAGAGCACCAGCCCTGAAGTCAGGAGGACCTGAGTTCAAATCCAGCCTCAGACCAAACACTTGACATGTACTAGCTGTCTGACCTTGGGCAAGTCACTTAACCCCGATTGCCTCACTAAAAAAAAAAAAATTCCTAAACCTATAAACAAAAAAACAAAAAAAAAATTCCTGACAGAGGCATCTATATATCTGTTAAATAGAGGGCAAGCACCCAAGAAATGAATTCCCAAGATCCAAACTGAAACAACTTCAATGATGAAAAAAAAAGGAGGAGCTGTCTAGAAAGACATTTTAGATAACAAGGAACTAGTCTATTAACTTGAACTTAAAAATGTGTATGGAAAATGTAAGCAGGAATATGTCACTGAGAAGGAATACAAAAAAAAAAGAGTGGCATGGTGCTGTAGAATGTGTCAGGAGTTTTAAAGTACAGAATGAGCTGAATCAGGAGATGAATGCTAGGACAACAAAGAGCACTTTAAAAAAAGTTGTATTGGAGGAAAGAGAAAAAAGATAAGTTTATACTTCAGATGGAAAAGGGAAAATTTACTCAGTTCTTACTTTGAGTCTTTTTTTGACAAGGAGAATGATATAGGAACTAGAAATTTGAACAAGGAGTTGAGACTCAAGAAAAAGCAAGTCATATTGAGAGTACGCATCTACCCTTAAGTAATTCAAGCCATCAGGTCCAGATTAACTATACCCAAGAACACTGAAAAAAAAATGAACAGTACTATTGTCAGTGATCTTGAAACACTTCACAGAGCAGAAAATATGCTGTGGGACTAGAGAAAGTAAAATGACTTGATTTAAACAACAACAAAAAAAGAGGTAAGAGTAGAATTTGGAAACAAAGTAAGAATTTGAGTTAGACTTTCCTGGAAAAATTCTAAAATATAATGTTGAGAGAAAGGTGCTTGAACCTCTAGAAAGGAATGTAGGAACCATGAAGAATCAGTAGTTTCATCAGGAACAGGTCATGAAAGAATAAAAAGTATTTCCTTGTTTGACAAGGGTTGCTAGACTTACAAATCAAATTAATTTTGTCAATTCTATTTACTTAAATTTCAGCAAAGAATTTAAGAATATCTTACATTCTGTTGTTGTGATCAAAAAAGGGAGAAATTATGTACACTAGTGTGAGATCTTAATGGTTTGAAAGAACAGATTTTTAATATTTTCATTTCAAGTTTTTATACCTTATTGAAACTGAAATCAACAATGCTACCAATTGGGTCTTGATTTATTGTTTTCTTGATTGTCTAGACTTAAGAAAGTGATGGAAAAAATGTTAGTAATTCAGATTAAATTTAAAAGTGTATTATGTGTGCATTTTTCATTTCCCGCTCCCCAAGAGAGCCAGCTGTTAAATATTCACCAGTATACTACTAGACACATGCTAGTTAATAATACTATTAGACCTGTTTAGAATTGGTTGAATGACTAGTCACCAAAAAATAGTCACAAATGGGTTTATGATCATTTGGAGGCAAAACTCTAGTGGAGCACTCCTGGAAATTGATCTTAGCTCTATCTATTTAGCATTTCTATCAGCAACTTAAAGAAGTAAAGATATAATTAACAGCTTTATCTAAGTTAGATGATTGGGATCCAAATATATATATGTGTGTGTGTATGTGTGTGTGTGTGTGTGTATGTGTAGCTACTATAACAAGGTGAATCCACTAAGATAATATATTATAAGTATAAACCTAAACTGTTTACATACAGAAAGAGATTTATAAGCAGGGGAAAGGCATAACAAAGTAGTAGTTCAAATTTAAAAATTCAAAGCATTTGAATGAAGGCTTGATATGGTATGGAAGTATGCAATGGCACCAAAATCAGTAATCTAATCTTAGATTTGATAAAGAGAAAAAGACATGTGTAGAACATGATTGGTAATAATTCTGTTGTACTCTTGCCTCATTTAAACCATATTCAGAGTACTGAATTTAGTTCTTAGTGCTGCACTTCAAAAGGTTCTTTGACGAACCTTATTTTTTGGATTAATATCATTTTTTCCCTATTCTTTACTGATAGTTAACTATGTATTCATTGGAAATAAATATCAAAGCCAGCACTGGCTTTAGATGCCAAGATTTGGCTTACCCATAGGATTAATTCTCAAACTGACCTCTGCCTCATTTTCTTTGTAGAAAATAAAAGTGATAAGAAATTGTTGAGTGAAGGAATAAAACTGAGAACTGAGAGAATTGTTAATATATTTTCAGTGGGGAAATATGCTTGTGCTCCTTTGGTTTAACTGACTTTCAGCCACAACTATGAAATGTGGACTTAAAGTGTTATCCTCTGCTTACCCATTCAATGTGTCCCTTCTCCCCCTCCCCCTTTCAGTTTAAAAGGGAATTTGAGATCTCTACCTCATTAGAGCAGGGATTTTCAATTGTGATTCTGTGACTTCTCCTTCACTGGATATCTAGCAAAGGGTGCTAGTTTTTTTTTTTTTTTTTCTAATTTTCTAACGTTGTAGAGAAGGAATTCTTGATCAGACAAGATAGTGCTTAACTCTTTAAATTTTGAATTTGTGTGTTTCTGTAACACTCCAGAAAGGTGTCTGTTAATTTAAGGGGGGTTATTTTAATAGTCTCCAAACCCAGTAAATTAAAGTATACTTGTAGGTGTGCATGTTTAGATCCACATATTGATATGTATGCATGCATATACATACATATGTATACTATTCCATAAATATTCCATAAATATATTAATGGTAAGTAACATCCCAAAATCAAACAGAATGGTAGATGTTGAAACTTCCATAAGGTAAGGTAGTGTATTGGCTCTTAATGGCTATATTCACCTAGTGTCCCTGTTTAGTTAATTGTGAAGAAAAGAGCACTGGATGCAGAGTTAGAGGATCAGTGTTTGAATCCTTGCTCTGCCATTTGCTACCTATATGACCTTGGGCAAATCATTAAATTTGTTTGAGGTCCCATTTCTTCCTCCATAAAATGAAAGGGTTAAATGATATCATTAAAATGATAAATATATGAGTTACAAAGCTAGACAGTGTCCAGAGGAAGGCAACAGGATAGGAAGGAACCTCTGGAACATGCTATATGAGTATTAGGTGAAATAATTAGATGAGCTTAGCCTAAAGAAGACAACCTTTTCCTTGAATTCCCAGCATCTTGTCTCTCCTTTTCCTTTTCATGGCTGGCCCTTTCTTTTGTAAAAAAAACAAAAACAAAAACAAAAAACAAAACAAACTCCAGGGCTAAGCCTCTTTAACTTCTGTGAATTGCGAATTGTGGGGACTGGCTCCCTCAGCTGGCTTCCTGACTAGGGTAACCTCTATGGGGCAGGCATTGATTCTGTATGGGTTTCTAGTATCCTTACCTAAAGTCTTAGCAGCCTCTTCTCTATACCCAACCCTGCCCCAGTTGTACTCCTTTTCCTTCATGAGGCTGAGCATACAAACCAATGATTTTTTTATTTAATGGAGATGAGTCCGTATGTATCACTGTCATGGTCGAACTAAATGGTCTACTATACTAGATAGCAGACAGACAAGTAGACCCTTAAACACAAGCCTACAGGTTGCTGGGGTGGGGAGGGGCATCTCCTGTCATTCTGATCTGTATCTTGTTACTGGGCCCAGATGGCTCTGAAGGAAAATGTGAGACTGTTAACTTTGTACAGCCCTCCTTCACTTAAATTCAATTCACTTTCATGTCATGGCATCACTTTCCTGATATCATGGTCCTCTTGGAGAACAAAGGACAAACAGCAACAAACAACAGGTTGCTAGAGGTAGTCTGCTTTGCTCAGCATGTGGAATGAGCCAGGCATAGGGGAGATGAGTGGAAACTAAGTATTTAAGCCAGCAAATGTCATTTCCTGGGGCCTTTACTTTGTTCAGTGTTTGTATCTTATCTTGTGAATTCAGCTTTAATTACTCTCTGTTTGGTGTACATTTTGTTGTTGTTGGGATAATTAAGTTAGAGATAGGCAGAAAATTTTTTAAAAAATAACTGCTTTTCATCTTACAAATTACATATTTCCTGCACTTTAGTATAATTTAAAAAAGATTAAAAATACAAAAGGCAAAACAAAGAAAATACTACTTGTCACATGAAATTTAATGATAATTGTACTTATATAATGTTTATGATGCATCCTTCTCTGCCTTCTCATTCTCTCTGTCATCCTCTCCTTAGCCATGTCTCTCTGTCTTGATCTCTGTCTCAGCTTTCTCACTAACTTTCAATTTGCACTGGTACATTCAGGTTCCCCAGAGGGACAGTTGCTACAACTATTCTCAGGGTTTTAGGGTTAATCCTGATGGGTGGCTATGCTCCTAGTGATTAAGCTAAGTACTCACAGCTATACTTCCGATTAACCAGATCACTCAATTAATTATTAAAAACTAGTTTATTCAAAAGACAATGAAAGAATATAATTCCAAAACATTCCACACATAAGCACACCAAGTTAATGAGGGACACATATGTGAAATAGCTAACATTTCTGGGACTATAGACTATGATAGTCTTTCTCCTTCTTAGGGACCGTCTTTGCAAATTTTACTAATGGTGAAATTCACTATGGTATCTTTGTTGGATGGATAACTTTATAGCTTGGCTGACTGTTTCATTGTTGGGTGGGAGTCCTCACTGTTGGTTCAAAACACCCTGCTACTGCAGGGTAGGAATGCTTCTCTGCCAGGCTAGGCCTTTCTACTGTCTGGATAATTCTAAATGTTTTCAGAAAAGGACAGAGATCCTTAGCCTAGAATGTTCAGAAGGTTCTCTGACTTTCTTTTCCTATAAGGTAGAAGATGGTAATGCAATGGATGATTGTCTCTCTTCAGTACATATCTGAGGTCTTATTTTAGACTAAGCAGTTTTCCTTTAGGGCTAGATTTTTTTTAGTGAAAAACCTCAGTCTTTCATATACTCATTTTCCAGTGCATTACAAAATTTTTATCTCTGTCAGCTAAGCCATAATGAGACAATGTGCATTTGTCCAATGATCACAAGACAGTGTTATTATTCAGAGTTTCTCAATTAATAACTTTGAAGTTCTCCTGTTGGTCATATGTAAATGAGTAGTTGGGGAAAAAAAAAGGCACTGATTCAAGCCTCTACCTTGGGTAAGTGCTCTGTTTCTGTGGGTTCCTTAGTGTTTTTCATATACACACCTCACAGTTTTCTTTGTTTTTCCCTCCCTTTTTAATTGAAAGAATTATAAAATGCTGAGTAGGGTATATTTATAGATATTGTGTGTGTGTATATATATATATATTTATATATACGTTCCCATTGGAGTTTCATGCAAATCTGAGAGGCAGCTATTCATATCTCTATCACATTGATATAAGTCTATATTCTTACATATATAGATATCTATATCTAATTAGGTAGCTGTCTGTAACACAAAGCCACTGGAGTTTTTTGGACTCCAGCCTCTAACAGGCTCACTCTTGATCTAGGCAGCCAGAAGGACAGGAAGAGAGCTTTGGAGGAGTTAAATAATAATTTATTCTTGCTGTTTTGTCTCAATGGGTTCCTGATAATGGGAGCACCAACTCCTACAGAATCCCCTAATTGCCCTTCTTGTAGGGGCAGGTGACAAAAGGTGGGGCAACAACCCTACATCTAAATGGGGGCGACAGAGACAGGAACAGCATTTCAGTTTGTGAACTCCCCTGAATCCCCTCAAGCCTCAGTGGAGGCTGGTTGAAGCAGACACACATGCATCTTCCTGTGCATTCTCCAAATCTCCACTCATTGACCAATGCTCTCTTAATTTATAGAGAAGTACACAAAGAAGATAATTTGCCAACAATAAGCTCATGGGTTAACTTTAGCAATATCATCATAACTTAGTACAGTGCAAGTGTAGTAAATATTATATATGTCATCCCTATATCTCACTGTGCAGTCGCAGTAGAAACTGTTTTGGCCATGGATCCTGAGAATTGTTATCTAAAAAAGAACAACAAAATCATCCTTACTTGCACTATCTATATTTATATATCTCTCTATATACACATCTGCATATACATCTATATATAAATGTGAAGAGATAAATGGATCTCTATATTTATGTCTCTATATAGTTGAATATGTACTTATGTATATGTGTGTGGTGTGTGTAGATAGATAAATAGGGAGAGACAGAGAGAGAGAGAAAGAGAGAGAGAGAGAGAGGGAGAGAAAGAGAGAGAGAAACTAACAGGAAAAGTAATTACCTGCCCAGGTTTCTATGTAGCTATTCAGTGTTTGAGGAAGGATACAGAACCATTTGTTTCTAACTTGACATCCAGCATACTATGTGCTAGACCAAGTTGTCTCTAAGAGAATCCAGACATGGGGAACCTGCAACACATGTGACCTTCTAGGTCCTTGGATGTGGCCTTTTGACAGAGTCCAAGTTTTACTGAACAAATCCTTTTATTGAGGGGATTTGTTCTGTGAAGTTTGGATTCAGTCAAAGGGCCAAACTTAAAGACCTAAAGGGCTACCTGTGTCCTCAAGGCCACAGCAATTACAAATAATGTAGTGGTTACCATGAAAGAGTAATAAAACAACAGGTGTTACTTCTAAGTCTTTAATCAAGGGGAAGTAAGCTGTTTTCAATTGAATTGCTAGAACCAGGAAATCTTTCGTTTCTAAGTAAAAATAACAGAAGGACATCCATCCTGAGAAAATTACAACTTAGGATATTTCAATAATGTAGCTAGCAACATTTAATTTGAAAAGAACTTTATCATCACATCAATGTAGCAAGGATTTCTGTCCAGGAAATTTTGCTAATCTAGTTTATATAACATGAAAACTCAGGGTCACAATTTTGTCACTTAGATTCATCAAACATCCGGTTATAATCACTGGCATATACATTGATAAATTAGATAGCTGGAGATAAACAGTTGTAGTCCATATTGCCAAAGAGCCTTATCATAATGATTTTGTTTTGTGAAGTGAGAAGCCCTTCTAGGTTAGTCTACTATTGACTTAAGCCAAAAGTATGAAAACCCATATTTTATTTCCACATACTTTATTCATAAAATTTTAGAATATTGTTGCTCTTTTACAAGACTTCTCTGAGAAATGAATATGAAAATAATATTTCCTATTTTAGCAATATTTTAAAATATCAATTTCTGGAGTGAAGATAGTGGAGTATAGGCAGAGATTCACCTAAGCTCTACCCAAAACCCCTCCAAATAACTTTAAATAATGACTCCAAACAAATTCCTGGACAGTAGAACCCACAAAAAGACAGAGCGAAACAGTTTTCCAGACCAAGACAACTTAGAAGGTCACCAGGAAAATTCTGTTGCACCAGGGTGAGAGAGGAATACAGTCCGGCACAGTCTGAGCCAGTGTAGACCAGGCCAAGCAAACCAGGAGCAGGCCTGGGGCAACTGAATCAGTGGCAGCAGTGGTGGTTTCCAAATTTTTCAGCCTACAGATGGTAAAGGGGTTGGACAAGGAGTCATAAAGAGATTTACAGGGGTCCCTTTACTGGCACCAGGGGCAGGATTCTGTTGTATTGCCTATACTTGGATCAGGGTCATAGTCCTGGGTCTTAGTCCCAGGGCTAGAAGGAGCACTAGCACGGTAGAGCTTGTAATGGCAGGGGAACAGTGACCCTGGTCACAGTTCCAGGGTTGAAAAGAGTGCTTGAGGTCACTCACAAATCACTGCATAGCACAGGAGAATAGTAAACACAATTCTCCCTAGATCAGGGCTTCTTAAACCATGTCTACTTGCAACCCCTTTTCACCTGAGAAATTTTTACACAACCCTGAGCATATAAATATATAAAATAGGTGTACAAAGCAAACATTTACTGATAATAAATCATAAACAAATTTATCTTAAGACAATTTTGGTATACATATAATTTTACCATTTATTAAAGACAAAAGCAAATTTGCATACTGAGATGGATGTGCTTGTTTATTTTTACATAAAAAATTAAATCTTGGAGGAATATTTGATACTTCAGGATGTAGAGCATCTTCAACATTTTTTCAAAGTTGATGTTTTGATTATATAATCATCAAT
This sequence comes from Vombatus ursinus, assembly GCF_900497805.2. Taxonomy (NCBI): domain Eukaryota; kingdom Metazoa; phylum Chordata; class Mammalia; order Diprotodontia; family Vombatidae; genus Vombatus; species Vombatus ursinus. The sequence continues at coordinate 3,304,737 of NW_020944605.1, forward strand.
TCTGAGAACGCCACTTCACAAAAATACATAGTACAAAATGACAGAAGTATGTTTAGGCCCATTTCAGAAATTCTTGGAAATTCTGTCCTAATCCCAATCCAAAATTCATTTAATGTTTTTTTTTTGTTTGTTTGTTTTTAGGAAACTCAAGTTTTGAACTATGTCACTTGATAACTTGGCAAATTCTTCTTGAAATTCTAATGGCAGATGACTAACATTTGTTTTTTTTTATTTCAATTGACGATGGTTTATGAATCCAACTTAGTTTTTTTAGAATCAAAATTTGAAAGGAAGTATTTCTGAAACTGTATCTCCAAGCACTTTAGATGATCAATTATAACTTTTACAATTAAGTATTTTAGGTTAGTTTCAATTATAATATCATCTGTAGCTGTAAACATTTCTAAAGAACCATTTTTCACCCTATTCTTCCATGTTAGCCTTTTTCAGTAAAACTTTTAATTTTACCTTTTAACATAAATGTTATAATTTTTTCCTTGAAGTGAAATGTTTAAATCATTGAGTTTTTTGAAAATATCCAATAAATAACACAGTTTTGAAAGACATAAGTCATTATGGAAAAAAAAAACAAAATCTTATTTCTACTCAGTCAAAAATATAACAACTTCATCTTTTGATTTCAATAATCTGTTTAAACTTTGCCCTATTAGGAGCCGCCTTACCTCTGAATGTAGTAACAAGCTTTTGTAATCAGAGTCTATCTTTCCAAAGGTGAAAAAAACAAATGACTGTTAAGGGCACAGCTTTTAATGAAGGTAATAATTTTGATAGTATTGCAAAGCACAACATCTAATTCTGGTGATTTTTTTTGGTTACAAATGCTTCCCGATGGATCATGCAGTGAGTAAAAGTGATATGTTCATTGCCACCAGCATTAACTTTTGCTGCAAATCCAACATTCTCACCCATCATTGTGCCAGAACCATCTGTACAGACTCCAATGCATTTTTTCCACTGTAAACCTTTATTTGTGAAAAATGTGACTTTAAGATATATATTTTCCCCTCTTGTGTCTTGTTCCAAAGTGTGACAAAACAATAATTTCTCATGTATGGTTCCTTCATAAACATATCTTACATAAAGTAACAACTGTGCCATGTTAGAAATATCAGTTATTTCATCTAACTGAATTGCAAATTTTGGGCTACCCTTAAGCCTGGTCATAAGCTACTGGAATTGGTCTTTACTAATTTCAGAAATTATTTTGGAAATAGTAACATTCAAGAAAGGAATTTTATGAATTTCATCTCCATACATTTCCCCATGAACTATTTCTTATATTTTAATAGCAAAATGAAAACACATGATCTTCCATCTTACAATTAAAAAAGAGGTTTTGTAAGACGCAAATAAATACTTTTGTTGACAGTAACAAATTTCTCAAAACATTGTTTTTCTTTCTTTGAATATTTTAAAAGTTGTTCAAAATATTTTTTGTTTTATTATAGTATGCTGCATACTTGGTATTAAGATATCATTTTAGTTTGGCTGCTTTCATGCTCTCTGTAGCCAAAACTTCATTACAAATCAAGCATTTAGGTTTTTCCACACCATCATCATTATTAGAAGTAAATCCATAATGTGAAAAATATTCAGCATATTTTCTTCTTCTTGTCAATTTAGGTGTACTACAACGTGGTAGCAAAGACTCTGCCACTTTGTCATCAGTATTTTTACCTCTTCTGTCTAAATTTAGTCACTTATCCATAACTGAAAAATATTGTTGTCCTAAAATATAAATAAATATTGCTAATAATTCTTTCAAATAAATACTAGCTTTAGTGTATGAAATTATATTTGTGCTTAATTTAAAAAAATATATTCAGACACTGATATTCACACTTACTCAATCTTGATCACACACATACAGTGGTGATGGTGGAGAAATATTATTAAAACGCTTTTGTTTTACTTTCTACAATTAAATACTTATATTTATGTAAAAGAAGATAACAACAATTTTAAAAATCAAACATTCTAACACAATGCAATCTAAAGATATGCTAATGTGATACTTACATGCTGAGGAATGATAGTAGGAAAAAATTATAAGTCATTTTCCTTAAACTATTATGTTTCTGTAAGAGCAGAAAACATTGTGTGTACAGTAAAAACATTACAATTCATAACATACAATAGTCTCAAATCTGAGCCAAGGTGTTCCTCGCAGCATTTGTTGGCATTGTGTGACATGATGGTATGTGCAATGCAAAGTATGTATGTTGTGTGTTCAGAATCAAGGCTGCACTGAAGTTGCATGATATAACACAGACAAGTGCTGCCAGAAACACCTTGGATTCATCACACATTTGATTTTGAATTATTTTTTGGTCATTGTTTACTCAGACACTTTTACTGTTGTCAATTTTTTTTTGTAATTCCCACATTCAGTTATGCAACCCTGTATGGGATTGTGACCCATAGTTTAAGAAGCACTGCCCTAGATCATATTACCTTGGAAGAGTCAAAAACTTACACGTACCAAAAATTAACTCTGAAAACAACTGCATAAAATACCTTAAGCTTGGGACACTGCCCCCTACACTTGGGAAGCAGAACCTCACTTTAGCATAGAGTTAAAACTCATGAAATAGATTGGAAAGTGAGCAAACAACAGAAAAAAATATGATCATAGGAAGTTACTATGGTGACAAGGAAGATCAAAACACACACTGAGAAGAAGAGAACAAAGTCAAAATTCCTGCATCCAAACCTACAAAGAAAAAATATAAATTGGTCTCAGGCCATGCACAGAAGAGCACAAAAAGGTTTAAAAAAATCAAGGAAGAGAGGTAGAGGAAAAATTGTGAAGAGAAATGAGAGCGATGCAAGAAAATAATGAAAAAAATAGTCAATAGCTTGGTAAAGCAGGCACAAAAAAAATACTGAAGAAAATAACACTTTAAAAAACAGAATAGGTCAGATGGTAAAAGAGGCATAAAAATGCAATGAAGAGACGAATGCCTTGAAAAGCAGAATTGTCCAGATGGAAAAAGATACACAAAAATTTGCTGAAGAGAAGAACTCCTTAAAAAGTAGAATTGGACAAATAGAAAAAGAAGTAAAAAAAAACAAACAGTGGAAGCTCATGACTTTATGAGACATGAGACATCAAGAAGCAATCAAACAAAATCAAATGAATGCAAAAATAGAAGAAGATTTGAAATATTTGGGGAAAAAACTGATCTGGAAAACAGATCAAGAAGAGATACTTTAAGAATTATTGGACTACCAGAAATTCATGATAAAAAAAAAGATCCTGGACAGCATCTTTACAGAAATTATCAAGGAAAACTGCCCTGGTATTCTAGAACCAGAGGGTAAAATAGAAATTGAAAGAATCCATCAATCACCTCCTGAAAGAGATGCCAAAATGAAAACTCTTAGGAATATTACAGCCAAATTTCAGAGCTCCCAAGTCAAGGAGAAAATACTACATGCATCCAGAAAGAAACAATTCAAGAATTATGTATGGAACCACTGTCAGGATTATACAAGATTTAACAGTGTCTACAACATTAAAGGATCTGAGGGCTTGGAATACGATATTCTGGAGGGCAAAAGAGCTAGGGTTACAACCAAGAATCACCTATCCAGGAAAACTGAGTACAATCCTTTAGGGGAAAAAATGGATATTCAATGAGATAGAGAAATTTCAAGCATCCCTAATGAAAAGACCAGAGCTGAATAGAAAATTTGAATTTCAAATACAAGATGCAAAAGAAACATAAAAAGGTAATCAAGAAAGAGAAATCGTAAGAGAATCAATAAGGTTGAAGTGTTTATATTCCTCCATGGTAAAATGATATTTATAATTCCTAAAAACTTTCTCATTAGCAGGGCAGTTAGAAGAGTATACATAGACAGAAAGCAAAAGTGTGAGTTTAATGTGATGGTACAATTATCTAAAAAATAATAATACTAAGGGATGAGAAAGAAGAATGCACTTGGAGAAGGGTAAAAGGAGAAGTAGAATGGGATAAATTATCTGACATAAAAGAGGTCTAAAAGAGATTTTACAGTGGAGGGGAAAATGAGGGATGTGGGGAGGGAGCATGTGAACTGCATTCTCATCGGAATTCGTTCAGAGAGGGAATAATACACATGCTCAGTTGGGTGTAGAAATCTATCTTACAGTTCAAGAAAGTGGGAAGGGAAAGGGATAAGAGAAGAGGGGTAGGTGATAGAAGGGAGGACAGTTTGAGAGACGAAAGTTAGAAGCAAAACTCTTTTGAGGATGAATAGGGTAAAAGGTGGGAGAGAGTAGGATAAATAGGGGGAAAATAAGATGGAGGGAAATGCATTACTTTGAAAACAAAATATAGCGAGTTTCTCTGATAAAGCCTTCATTTCTCAAACATAGAAAACTGAGTCAAATTTAGAGAAATAAGAGCCATTCCTGAATTGATAAATGATCAAAATATATGAACAGGCAGTTTTCAGACAAAGTTATCAAAGTTATCTATAGTCTTTTGAAAAAGAAATGCTCTAAGTCACTATTGATGAGAGAAAGGCAAATTAATACAACTCTTAACTACTGCCTCACACCTGTCAGATTGATTAATATGACAAGAAAAAAAACAACAAAGGTTGGAGAGGATGTGGGAAAATTAAAACACTAATGTACTATTGGTGAAGTTGTATACTGATTTAACCATTCTGAAGAGAAATTTGGAACTATGCCCAAAAGGCTATAAAACCATGCATATCCTTTGACCAAGCAATGCCACTACCAGGTCTGTATCCCAAAGAGAGACAAAACAAAAGAAAAGGACTTGTGTGTTCAAAAATATTTATATTTATATTTGTTTCAGTGGTGACAAAGAATTAGATGTCCAACAATTGGGAAATGGCTGAACAAATTGTTGTAAATGATTGTGATGGAATACTATTGTACTTTAAGTAATGATGAGCAAGATGCTCTCAGAAAAAAAAAAAAACATGGAAAGACTTACATGAACTGATGAGCAGAACCAGGAGAACATTGTATATAGTAACAACAATATTGTATGTTGGCCTACTATGAATAACCTAGCTATTCTTAGCAATACAATGATCTAAGAAAATTCTGTAGGACTTATGATGAAAGGTGCTGTCCATCTCCAGAGAATGAACTGATAGAGCCTACATGCAAATCAAAGATACTTTTTCTTTAATTTCTTTTCCTTTTTTGTCTGTTTACTTTCAAAGAATGACTTGCATGGAAATGTGCTTTGCATGACCACACATGTATAACGTATGTCAAATTGCTTGCCTTCTCAATGAGGGGAGGAGAGGAGGAAGGGAGAGAATTTGACTCTCAAAATTAGAAAAAAAAGTTTAAATCATTTTCACATGTAATTGGGAAAAATAAAATATTAAATAATAAAAAATAAATGCAATTTCTTCAAGGTAGAATAAATTTAAGCAACTGAAATGATTTTCAAAACTGAGTTAATTACTATATGACGAAAGCTGACACTTTAAAAACCTACAAAATGTTTAGATTATTAAAGTGATAAATCTCAATTTATTAGAATTTTTTTTTGCTTTTTGGTGAGGTGATTGGGATTAAGTGACTTGCCCAGAGTCACACAGCTAGTAAGTGTCAAGTGTCTGAGGTTGGTTTTGAACTCAGGTCCTCCTGAATCTAAGTCTCCTGTCCCTATAGGAATTGTTTTGACAGGTAAAACTGAGTAACTGTCTTGAGTTGTTTTTGCTGTTGTTGTTCAGTCATTCAATTCAAGTCTGACTCTTCATGACCCCATAGACTATAATACGCCAGACCCTTCTATCCTCTGCTATCTCCCAAAATCTATCCAGGTTCATGTTTGTTCTTCCTTCCATTTTATCCTCTGCCTTCCCATTCTTCTTTTGCCTTCAATCTTTCCCAACATCAGAATCTTTTCCAATAAGTCCAATCTCCTCATTACATGGCCAAAGTTTTTAACCTTCAGTATCAGTATTTGACATTTCAGTGAATAGTCTGAGTTAATCTTTTCAAGTATTGACTGTTTTGATCTTTTTGCTACCCTCTCATTGGCATACATTGCTACTGGAAAAAAAAACATAGTTTTAAGTATATAGACCATTGTTGGCGAGATGATATCTCTGTTTTTCAGTATGTTGTTCAGATTTGCCATAGCTTTCCTTCCAAGGAACAAGTATCTATTAATTTCATGGCTGCAGTTATCATTTGCAGGAATTTTTGAGCCCAAGGAAATAAAATCTGACACTGCTTCCATTTCTTCTCCCTCTATTTGCCAGGAAGTGATGGGACCAGTTGCCAAGATCTTAGTTTTTTTGATGTTGAGCTTTAAGCCAGCTTTTACACTATAGTCTTTTACCCTCATCAAGAGGTTTCTTGGTTTTTCTTCGCTTTCTCCCATCAGAGTGGTACATCTGCATATATGAGATTGTTGATATTACTCTCGGCAACCTTAATTCCAGCTTCTGATTCATCCAGCCTGGCATTTTGCATGATGTACTCTGCAGATGTTAAATAAATAAGGTGATGAAAAAACAGCTATTTCATACTCATTTTCCACTTTTAAATCAATGAATTATTCTTTTTAATTGTTACTTCTTGACCTACATAGAGGTTACTTAAAAGACAAGTAAGATGATCTGGTACTCCCATGTCTCTGAGGATGTATCACATTCTGTTGTGACCCACAAAGTCAAAGGTTTTATTTAGCACAGTCAATGAAGCAGAAGTAGATTTTTTTTTCTTGGAACTCCTTTGCTTTTTCTATAATATAGTAAATATTAGAAATTAAGTCTCTCATTCCTATGCCTCTTTGAAAAGAAGCCTACTTTTCTAGAAATTTTCAGTTCACATATTGCTCCAAGCCCTTGCAAAATCTTAAGCTTAACTTTGCTTATGCATGAAATAATTGCAGTTGTTTGATGATTTGAACATTCTTTGGCATTGCCCTTCTTTAGGACTGGATGTAAAATGAACTTTCCCAATTCAATGGCCATTGTTGAATTTTCCAAATATGAGTTTAATGGAATATCAAGTGAAGCACTTTAACAACATAATATTTTAGTATTTTAAATAACTCAGCTGGAATTCCATCACCTACACTAGCCTTATTGTTAGCAATGCTTCCCAAGCCCCACTTGACTTTATTCTTCAGGATGTCTGGCTCCAGATCAGTATCCAAACCATTGTGGTTATTGGTAATATTAACATCTTCCTTGTATTGTTCTTCCCCATACTCTTGTCACTTCTTAATCTCTTCTACTTGTGTTAAGTCCCTATTGTTTTTTCTTTTACCATAGCCAATTTTACATGAAACATTCCTTTGATATTTCTCATTTTCTTGAAGAGTTCTAGTCTTTCCCACTCTGCTGTTTTCTTCTATTTCTTTCATTGCTCATGAAAACAAACACAAAAATGCCTTATCTCTCCTTGTTCTTCTCTGAAATTCTGCTTGCAGTTGTGTATAACTTTCCCTTTCTCTTTTCCCTTTTATTCTCCTTCTTTCCTCAGCACTTTGTAAAGCCTTATCAGACACCTATTTTGTTTTCTTGCTCTTCTTTTTCTTTGCAATATTTGTTGTTGTTGTTGTTGTTGTTGTTGCTGCCTCCTATACAACATTGTGAATCTACATCCTTAGTTCTTCAGGCATTCTATCTACCAGATCTAATCCCTTAAATCTATTCATCACTTCCACTTAATTTTCATAAGGAATGTTATTTAGGTCATTCTCAATATTCATAAAGGATGTTATTTAGGTCATACTTATACAGTTCAATAGTTTTCCCTACTTTCTTCAATTTAATTCAGGATTTTTCCCTTGGGCAAGTTTAGTAAGCAACAGAAGAAAATGAATTTCATTTTATTGTCACAACAAATTTTTTTTTTCTGAAGTGAATATATAACAACAACTATTATTTTAATAGTCTTTTGTTTCAAAAAAAAACTTTATATACCTTACTTTAATTTTATCTTCCTGGCTACATTGTGAAGTAGGTATATATGTGTGTGTAAGAGTATACACACACACACACACACACACACACACAAATGAATAATATCAACATAAAGCTTTGAGATTTGTTAAATGCTTAACAAGTACTATCTCAACATATCCTTAAAACAACCTTTGTAGGTAGGTGCTATCCTACCCATCTTAAATATGAGGAAACTAAGGCAGAAAGGTTAAGTGACTTGCCTATGGTCATACATCTAGTAAATGTCTGAAACCTGTTTTGAACTTAGGTCTTATTGATTCCTACTCCAGAATTCCATCCACTGAACCCCTTAGCTGCTTTTTACCCTTATCTCTCTTTTGATCAATGCCTGACTGCTTCAATAGACCTGTGATCTCATTGAAAAATCCTTGCAAAAAATGCAATGCAACTAATTCATATTACTCATATTGTATGACTTTTATCTGGGTGTTTACATAGTTACCTCAAGGGATCCAATTAACATTCACGTGTGTGTATGTATGTGTGTGTGTGTGTATTCCTCATATTTTGACATTTTTCTTCAAGTTTTGATATATTATATATTTATTATGCATTTTAATGCACTATAGTTTGCTGGGGGGTGGAGCCAAGATGGTGGAGGGAAAGCAGTGACTTGCTTGAGCCTTCTCCCAAATCCCTCCAAATACCTATAAAAAATGACTCTAAACAAATTCTAAAGCAGCAGAACCCAAAAAAAGACAGACTGAAACAAACTTCCAGCCCAAGATAACCTGGATGGTTGATTGGAAATGTGTATCGATGCATGTGCAGGCCACAGCGACCCTGGAACAGGCCTCAGAGGATTGAATTGCAGGCAGCTTTGGTGGTTTCCAGACTCCTCAACCCATGAACACCAAAGACAACTTAGAAGGTCAGTGGGAAAAGTCTGTGACTGTGGTGAGAGAGGAGCTAGGTCTCAACCTTAAGTCTCGAGGGCGGCACGGGGCCACAGCTGTTTCCTGAGCTTCAGGCCCACAGACTGAGGGGGAATCGAGTGGCTGATCAGAGGGAGATTGCAGGGATCTCTTTGCCAGTGCTGAGGCAGGAATCTTTTGCTTTACTGGTGCTTGGATGTGGGCCACAGTTCTGAGGGGTGCTCCTGGGGGAGGAGAAATGCTGGTGTGGTGGAGCTTGTTGTAGTGGTGGAGAGGAAACACCTCGCCCCTTATCATAGCAGCTTGGAAGAACTGACACTTTTCAGGTCCCCAGAAATAGCTTTGAAAATAGCTGTACAACCCCCCGAAGCTTGGTACAGTACATTCTCCACATTGGAAGCAGACTCTTACCTTAGCAAAATGTTTAAAACTCAAGTAATTGGCTGGGATCATGAGCAAACCTCGCAAAAAGAGTCAGACTATATTGTCTTACTTTGGTGACAAAGAAGATCAAAACATACAACCAGAAGAAGAAAACAAAGTCAAAGTTCCTACATCCAAAGCCTCCAAGAAAAATATGAATCAGTCCCAGGCCTTGGAAGAGCTCAAAAGGGATTTTGAGAAGCAAGGAAGAGAAGTAGAGGGAAAACTGGGAAGAGAAATGAGAATGATGCAAGAAAATCATGAAAAACAAGTCAACAGCTTGCTAAAGGAGACCCAAAAAATACTGAAGAAAATAACACCTTAAAAAATAGCCTAATACAAATGGCAAAAGAGGTCCAAAAAGCCAATGAGGAGAAGAATATACTAAAAAGCAAAATTGGCCAAATGGAAAAGGAAGTACAAAATCTTACTGAAGAAAATAATTCCTTAAAAATTAGAATAGAGCAATTGGAAGCTAGTGATTTTATGAGAAATCAAGACACTGTAAAACAAATCCAAAAGCATGAAAAATTAGAAAACAATGTGAAATATCTCATTGGAAAAACAACTGACCTGGAAAATAGATCCAGGAGAGAGAATTTAAAAATTATTGGACTATCTGAAAGCCATGAACAAAAAAAGAGCCTAGACATCATCTTTCAAGAAATGATCAAGGAAAACTACCCTGATATTTTAGAACCAGAGGGCAAAATAGAAATTGAAAGAATCCACTGATCTCCTCCTGAAAGAGATCCCCAAAGGAAAACTCTTAGGAATATTGTAGCCAAATTGCAGAGTTCCCATGTCAAGGAGAAAATATTACAAGCAGCCAGAAAGAAACAATTCAAGTATTGTGGAAACACAATCAGGATAACACAAGATTTAGCAGCTTCTACATTAAGGGATCACAGGGCATGGAATATAATATTCCAGAGAGCAAAGGAGATAAGATTACAACCAAGAATCACCTACCCAGCAAAACTGAGTATAATCCTTCAGAGGAAAAAATGGTCATTCAGTGAAATAGAGGACTTTCAAGCATTCTTGATGAAAAGACCAGAGCTGAATAGAAAATTTGACTTTCAAATACAAGACGCAGGTGGAACATGAAAAGGTAAACAGAAAAGAGAGATCATAAGAGACTTATTAAGGTTGAACTGTTTACATTTCTGCATGAAAAGATGATATTTGTAACTCCTGAGACCTTTGTCAGTATTAGAGTAGTTGGAGGGAAAAAAATTATATGTATTTAGATAGATAGATAGATAGATAGATAGATAGATAGATAGATAGATAGATAGATAGATAGGTAAATAGATAGAGGGCACAGGGTGAGCTGAAGATGAAGGGTTCATATCTGGAGAATAAAATTAAGGGATGAGAGAGGATTATACTAGGAGAAGGAGAAAGGGAGAGGTAGAACAAGGTAAATTATCTCACAAAAAAAAACAGAAAAGAAAAGGTTCTTACAGTGGAGGAGAAACAGGGGAAGGTGAGAGGGAATGAGTGAATCTTATTCTCATAGGATTTGACTTAACATAAACAATCAATTGGGTATGGAAATCTGTCTTACCCTACAGGAAAATGGGGGGGGGAAGGGGACAAGAGAGTAGGGTGATAGAGAGGAGGGCAGATTGGGAAAGGGGGTAATCAGAAGCAAATACTTCTGAGGAGGGACAGGGTCAAAAGAAAGAATAGAATAAATGAGGGGGGCAGGATAGAATTAAGGGAAATAGAATTAGTTTTTCACAGCATGTCTACTATGGAAGCATTTTCCATAACTGCACATGTATAACCTATATTGAATTGCTTGCCTTTTCGATGAGGGTGGGTGGGGAGGGAGGAAGGGAGAAAATTTGGAACCCAAAGTTTTAAAAACACATGTTTAAAAAAAAATGTTTTCACATGCAACTGGGAAATAAGAAATACAGGAAATGGGGTACAGAAATCTATCCTGCCCTACAGGAAAATAGAAGGGGAAGAGGATAGGAGAAGCAGGGGAGAGATAGAAAGGAAGGCAGACAAGGGGAAGGGGTATTCAGAATGCATGCCATCTTGGGGTGGGGGGAGGGGCGAGATGGGGTGATAATTTGGAACTCAAAATCTTGTGGAAGTAAATGTTGAAAACTAAAAATAAATAAATTAATTTGAAAAAAAATACTTTCCATATACCTCTCCAATGCCCTTTTCATTAGCCTTAACTTTAAATTTCTGGAAGCTGTAGTACTTCATGACTCTCAGCCACTTAAGAGTAGAGGAAGAATATACATGTTTCGGGGAATGGCTTGCAGTCATTATAAACTGCAGTCACAAAGGCAATCAGACTGATTGTCTTCCTTCTACAAAGATATAAGGTTGTAAAGGAAAGTTGGAGCACACTTTATAAATGCTTTAAATACCAAGAATATATTCAATGTGCAATAATAAATCACTGAAAGTTTTTGAGTAGATGAAGTGAGTGTATTAAAGAAAATTCAGTTCAAACTTTTCATTTTACTGATATGGAGGTGAGGCCTAGAGAGATTTAGTGATTGCCAAGTAGTAAGTGCTAGTAGTAAGTAGCAGAGCCAAGATTTGAACTCAGGCCCTCTGGCTCCATTTTCTCTCTTTCTCAATGTTATTCTGCCTGATTAAATTACTGTTCTTCCCAATTAAAATGAACTCCTTTACTTCAGAGAAATCCACATTGGTTCTGGAATCATAGGATCTAGGTTCAAATGCCATCTCTTACACATGTTATGATATTGGATAAATTAGTTAAACTTGCTGAACCTCAGTTTATATATAAAACTAGAGAGTAAACTTCTGAGGTACTTTCTAGCTCTGTAACTATCAGATTATAAAATATTTGTTTCATTCTCTCCTTTAAATGTCTCCCTCAAGTGTTGTTTCCTCCATAAAGTGCCTTAACTGTCTCTCCTACTCCAGATCCAGCTGAAAGATTTATCTTCTACCTCAAATTTCTTATAGAACTTAGATTGAATCTCTCCTTTTCACTCCCCATAATTCCCCATGCACCATAGGATTTTGGAACATATTTTGCTCCATTAGATATTAAGCTCCTTGTAAGCAGCCTTTGTGTAGTTTGGGTCATATATTACTTTTTATCTCAGCAACTAGTAGAGATCATTACTCATAGTAGGGTCTTAATGAATTTTTTTACTTGAATAGGATTTTAAAAATTCAGTCTCAGACCACTTTATATTACATTTTGAAATTATATTGTGAAAATATTTTAAAATCTAAAATCAAATGCTTTGGGTTAATTTTTGTTATATCCTTCTAACTCAGCCAGGGGAGTGTGTACTTTTTTTTTTTTTTTAAGTTTTAGGGTCCTGAATTCATACGTATCTGGGAATGTATATGACTTGATTGAAATAGCCTCTAAGATCCTTCCCAAATCTAAGATTTAATAAATATGAATTTTGTGGAAAAAAATAATTACAATAGTTCAATATATGAGAAAATCATTAACAGTTTAATTTTATTGTAGTTTTTGGTTGATGGTTTTTCGCCATGAAATGCATATCAAATGTGCATTTATAGATGTATTGGTTTACTTCCTATTTTATCAGTTTGTGAATACTTTTCAAGAGCTGTTGATAATCCAAATTAACATCTCATTTATTGAAAAATGGAGATTAGAACTTTAAGATATGTTACTATCTGCAGTCTATTATATCTCACTGCATATTAGAATCAAAAGTTTTTACATGATATTGGTGACACTACAAGGGCCCCTGAGCACTCCAACAGCTTCCAGGTCCAGAACCAATCCCAATAGGTGTGGAGAGGGCAATCAATGGCTCTTGAGTGCAGAAAGTAAGACAAGCTAGAAACGCAGATAAAAGCTATTGGGTGATGTACAATAAAGCTCATAATGCTGTGACCACAGCTATTCTCTTAGGCCTTGTGTCATGTGCCTACTTTTAAATAGGTGAGCTTTAACTCCACTATGGCTACTGTATGCAGATAAGCATTATTCAGTTTTTGTCAATTATTATTTTTAAAAGTTTTCCTCCCCATACTCACAGTCTCCTGGAAATTACCACAAATTCCAAAAATCTTATCTCTACCTTTAATATGACACTAATATTTGTGTGGCTATTAAACCCATTCTTATTAAAAGATATATTTTTTCCTAATTTTCATAAGCAATAAAATGTATTTAAAATTAGTTCAAGAAAATATTGAAAATTGGTTCTTTCTTATGAAGCTCTAAGTATCTGCCTTGATGCTAGCCATTAACCTTAGACCAGACCAGTATAATTAGCTTTGGTAATTACATTCAGTTCTTTGGAAATAATTGAAACTGTTACATATCTCTCTCAATCCCGATTTAAATACAGATCTATTTTACTGGATCTTTATACAAGACCCTATGACCTTCCAGCCTACTGCCTTTCAACATATTAAAAACTTTCAACCATAACTAATGAAAAGAGCCTTTCAATTTTTCCCACTGTAGCAAAGACTAATAGTCTAAATACACCAAAGCATACTTAAGTCAAAAATAGTTAAGACTATTAATCATACCAAAGATGATTTTATTAAAGCATCTCTAACTCTGTAACTTTTACTTGTCGGATGAGGGAGTTTCTCTCTCCTGCACAGTCAGACACACATTTAATCAATGCAAGAAGAGAGACTGAGAGCCTCAGGAGCCTGAAGTCTTATCAGGGTCTCACAATGAACTGTATATGAGTGTTCATTTGCCCAGGCAAGCAATTGAAATTATTATGTTTCAAATAGACTCTGACAGAACTGACAGTACAGTCAGCTATTACCCACAGCCTTAATTGGACTAAATTCATTTTATTATTCTTAAGCTCCAGAAACAAAAGGAAAGGTGAATTCTTGCCATATTCAGTGGTGCTATTTTCCTAGCTCAGTAGAGAAATGGAAGGCTACACAGTTTGTAAGGCAACCAAATTTTATCTGGATTGATTAGCTTCCAGAAAACTTTTGAAAATAGTTTATATTATTAGTTCATCGAGCACCTTGTTGGAACCTAGATACTCTTGGAAGAATCAATTAATGGACAAAGATTTATTAAGCACCTACTTTGTGCCAGGTGCTAGGAATAAAAAGACACAAATGACATCATTCTTAACCTCAAAGAATTTACATGCTACTGAGAGAAAAGATGTGGCATTTAAGGAAGACTGTTATGAAGGATGTAGAGGATGTGGTACCTGCCCATGAGTTTATAGGCTCATCAATCTTTACATGAAAAATAAATGACATCTAATGAAACTTTGAAATTTGACAAAGTTCTTTATGATTTTGCTGGTGTGCTTCTGGGAACATAAATGTACCAAATATAGGAATGCTAAAGAAGAATAAGAGTGAGAAGAAGAGACCTCTCAGGTCATATTCTTATAGGTATTACAACTTACAAACTGAAAATGTTCTTTCCAAAGTTACTAGTATTTTTCTAATTGCCAAATCTGATGGATTTTCCTCAGTCCTAATATTTCTTGACCTGTTAACCAACTTCTCCTGCTGGATACTCTCTTCTCTCTGAGTTCTTGGGACACTCTTCTCTTTGGGTTGTCCTTCTACCTGTCTGATTACACCTTCTCAGTCTAATGTGCTGCCTTCAATCAAACACCTGAATTCTCATTGTTGCCTAAGGTTCTGTTCTGGTCTCTTTCTCTTCTCTTTCTATACTCTCTCGGTAATCTCATCAGCTACCATGAGTTTAACTATAAATTTTGTGTAGATGGCTTTGATTGATATAGTCAGCCAGAGGCTCTCTCCTCAACTTAAGTCTTGAATCACTTACTGCCTATTGTACATTTCAAATTGGATGTTGTGGAGACAAGTCAAACACTGATGTCTTTGTCTGTCCACCCCCCCATACATTTCTCTTTTTCAAACTTCCTTATTTCTGATGAAGGCGCAATCACTCTTCTTCCAGCATCTTAGGATTTAATTTGATCATTATGGTGGACTTCCCACTCTTCTTCACCTTACACATCTAACCACATACCTAATCTTGTCATTTCTGTCTTCACAATCTTTCTAGCATCTGTCCACTTACACAAGTATTACCTAAGTTTAGGACCTCTTGACCACTTGACTAAATTATTGCATTAGTTTCCTAATGAGACTTCCTGCCAGTCTTTCATCACTTTAGTTTCATTCTATTCGTTGCTGCTTTCCTTAGTACTGATCTGACCATGTGGATCTCTAACCCAACCAACTACAGTGACTTTTTATTGCCTCTAGGATAAAATATAAACTCTTCTGTTTAGTTTGTAAAGCCCTACACAGCTTTCAACCAACCTATTATCTTTCCTGTCTCATTGATTATTATTCCCTCTTTCTCTTTCTGTGAGTCAAGGTAAATTCTTATACAATATGCTTAATCTTTTTTTCTGTGCCTTCACAAAAATCATCTCATATGCATGCAATGAGCTCCCTTCTTATCTGTACCTCACAGAGTTCACATAATCATCTACATGAAGCCTTCTCTGCTCCTCCCCACACTTCTTCCCCCTCAAACTACCTTGCCATAAAATCATTTTATACATTTCTATTTATTGAATTTCTATTTATGCTTTACACATTTTTATATGTACTTGTTGTCTTCTCAAGACAATGTAACCTTAGGATTTAGCCCATGGTAGGTGCTTAATAAATATGTATTTACTGATGAATTATAAAATATTTTCCTCAAAAAAATTTCTCTAAGATAAGTAGTACAAAGATCTTGATTTCACAGATGAAGATACTGAGGCTTAGAGAAATTAAGAATATGACTTGAAGTCATATACCTTGTAAATGATAGCACAGGAATTCAAACCCAGATCTTATGACTTAAAGCCTAGTGTTCTTTCCCTTATGCTACAGATTGCTTAACTGTGATCTGATGAAAATTTGTTGTTGGTAGTACAATTAGGGAAAAGGTGAGAAAAATATTGACTGTAATTTTTATATTCAAAGGAAAAAAGTATAGACTCATAGCATAATATAAGCTCCTTGAGGACAGGGATTATATATATTTATCTATTTATCTTGTTTGTTTATTCATTCATTCATTCATTTTTTTGTTTTGTTTTTAAGTCTCCAATGAGTATCTCATAGCTTGGCACACAGTAGTTGCTTAATCAATATTTTTTTAATAGAACTGAATTAAATTTGAAAGTAACAAATAAAGTTAATATTGATACTTAGGATAAACAGAGTCTGAGTAAGTAGAACAAAGACTCAATGGAGCATAAATGAGAATAGAGCTGAAAGTGAAAACTAGTGCTGCCTATTAAGGAAAATAATGGAATAATAAAGGCTTGGAGGAATCAAATCAGCAAAGTCAAAGGAGGAAATGAGATGCAACTTTCTGGAAATGGAAGAAATTACATTGAAAAGAGCTACATTATGAAAGTTCAACAGGCATAGAGAGTGACAGAGAAAAATATTGCCCCTTTGTTAACTACTTAATAAGAAATGATGATAAAAAACAGAGGGCTATTTCACTTCAACTTTTATCAAAATAACTAATTCATAATCTACTCATATAGGAAAGGCTCTCTGGAGATTCTAGTGCTCAAAAAGTAAATGAATGGCATATTTCCTCCTCCTCATGTCAAATATAATTTGAAAAAAAAAGATTAAATTGTAAAATAGATTGATATGAAGCAGTGACATACACATCCCCTCTTTAAAATAAACCATAATCTCACATTCATGGTAGTAGAACTTTCATCATTAAAGATAATAAAGGTCTTAAAAGTTATGAATGAAATATTTCAGTTAACCTCTAAGAGGTTCACATACACTTACATGCAGTCAGTAAACTTTACTTAAGTGTCTTCTGTGTGCCAGGCACTTTGATAAGGGCTAAGGATAAAAAAAATGAAAGACAGTACCTACCTTAAAAGAGTTCAGAGTTTAATGGAGAGACAATATGGAAAATACTGTATACAAACAAGGTATATACAGGATAAATTGGAAATAAATCAATGGAGAGAAGACACTAGAATTAAGAGGGATCAGGAAAAGCTTCCTGTAGTAGGTGGGTTTTTATCTGGGACTTGAAAGACACCAGAGAAGCAAGGAGATGGAGATGAAGAGAAAGATTATTCCATCCATGGGGACAGTCAATTAAAATGCTTGGAGTTTTGGGAGATGGAATGCCTTGTTCAAGGAAAAGCAAGGAAGTCAAGGTCACTGGATTAAAGAATAAAGGGGATAAGGAGGGGTAAGGGAGTGGTATGATATAAAAAGCCAAATTTTATATTTGATCTTTGAGGTTAACTAAACTGGAGTTTACTGAAGGGGTGTGTGTGTGTGTGTGTGTGTGTGTGTGTGATATGGTCATACCTACGCTTTGGGAAGATGATTTTGACAGCTGCACAATGTACAAGTGCCAGAAAAGAGAATGATCTGGGGTAAGATGACTTCAGGTTTATCAATCAACTGATAAGGTAATCAATCAAAATGTTTTATTGAGCACCTGCTACATAGAAGGCATTGTTCAAGGGCACTTTTAAGCAGTGGTTTCCATTCTGTTTTGATAGCCCACTTTATCAGTAAAAATATTTTGAAATACATAACCTCAATACGTGTATTTTCACTTACACACAAAGCATATAAAGATATTTGGGTGGTACATGGGCAGCTGGATAGAATTCTTTCCACAGTGCAGATGGCGGAGCACTGGGCCTGAAATCAGAGAGATCTGAGCTCATATCTGGCCTCAAACACTTATTAGTTGTGTGACCCTTAGGCAAGTCTCTTAACCATGTCTGCCTCAATTTCCTCATCTATAAAATGGACTGGAGAAGGAAATGGCAAATTATTCCAATATCTTTGCCAAGAAAACTCCAAATGGGGTCACAAAGGATTGGACATGACTGAAATGACTAACCTACAAAACATTCTATAATCTATTACTATAGTATAATGTGCAACAAAATTTACACAAGAATACACATTTTAAAAGGATGAGATAATGATAGAATTATATTTGATCATAGAGTCAATAAGGAGCAATTGGGTTTTATTCAATAGGGGAGTGTTACAGTCAAATCTGTGCTTTTGGAAAATCATTTTGGCAGCTGTCTTTCAGTAAGTTAATAATCATTTATTAAGCACTTTCACTTTCTATGTGCCAGGCTCTGTGCAAAGCATTAGGAATACAGAAAGTCCCTGCTCTCAAGGAACTCACAGTGTAATGGAGGAGACAATATGAAGATTACTATATGCAAACATGCTATGAACAGGGTAGATTATAGATGATAAACAGAGGTAAGGCTTCTTATGGAAGGTGAGATCTTAGCTATATGGTACATAGATTAAAAAGAAGAGAGACAAGGCAGATCAAATACAATATTATTGTGAAAGTTTGAGTGAGAAGTTAGGAACATCTGAACTAATGAGGTGGTTGTATGAGTAGAAAGAAGGGGGGCAGATGTAAAGTAAAAATGATTGAATGTGAGAGGTTACTGGAAGGATGGTAGTATACTTGACCATAATAAGTACGGTTAGAAGATATATGGGCATGGGAGATAGAGATAATGTAATGAGAAATGTGTGATGCAGATCATAAACCATCCATGCCTGTAAATCCTATGAGACTCACCCTTTCCTGGTTATGATGAAAAGAGAAGGGGCAGTGCACTTACCAGTTTCTGTCTTCCACATCCTCTGATGGGCTCATGCTAAAGCCATGAAGTGATCTGGGGGACAGAAGATGGCTATGTTGGAGGTGGAGAATTTTCCCAGTGATACTTGTATAGCTATTTCCTAATAGTGATTAGATTATAGTATCCCTGAGGGGCCTAGGATCAATTCATAAGAGGCAGGAGTGGAGATGGAGGTGTTATTGGCTTGCATAATGGAAGGAGTTTCTCCGAAGGGGTTTAAAGGGTAAGTGTAGTTGTGGTTGTGGCAGAGCCAAGCCCCACATAGAAAGATAAGATTTGTCCTCTATTCCTACCCTCTGGTTGGTTGTTTGGTCAAACACCCCTTAGGGTGAAACCACATCTACCTTGAGTTCAGACCTACCCTGGAAACCCCATTTTAAGGTATATAAACTATGGACTACAGTACATGTTCTCAAAAAATTTATGATTTAGTTGATGATGCATATAGCCCCTGTGCCTGAGACCCTCTCAAGAGAGGAAAGACCCAGATATATTTGAGAGATTTTCTCATCCTCTTGGCTTGATGCCCCTACCCAGAATTCCTGGGCTGACATATACATAGCACCTGAGGACAATTTTCTGCCTGCCCTTATCCTGTTCAGAATATTTTAAAAGTTTATTCATGGAGAAGAAATGACTTTAAATCATATAATGAGTAATTATTACTCCCCAAGGGATATGTAAATATCCCTAGAATCATTTATTATCTTCCATTTTAGTGCCACCAAATCCTGTCATGGCACCAAGAGGAAAGGACACAAATAGTGCTTCTCTTGTTCCTTTATTCCATCTTTTCTTCATAAGCTGATGACCTAGGCCTAATTTTTTAGGCCTTCAAAGGAGAATCTTTATAGTGTTCTGTATTCTTTTGGGTCAGTCTCTCTTGGGTAATTTGAGGATGTCCTTTCCCTCCACAAAAAGAAAAAAAAAACTTAGTAAAAAGACCTGTCCAAAGTCATGCAGTTAATATGTCAATACGCAGCCTGCAGTGACCTTTATGTAAGTTTTAGTGGCCCCATTTCTATTTGATTTTTGACATCATTGCAGTAGGCAATTCTCTAGTTGTAAGATGCCAAACTGTTTTGGTAAAGAGAGTTCCTTCATCTAGGAGTTACTTATATCAGTGATATCACTAGTCCAGTAATTATTCTTATCCTCTTATAATTAGTTAAAATGTATTAAAAAGAGTAGAGAGATGAGAAGGAAATTGAAAAAAAGATCAAAAGAAAGGTGATTGAAAGGACAGGGAGGCATGGATTATCTTTTATTATTGTTTATATATGTATATTTATTATTATTGCTATTGTTGTTGTTGTTGATGATGATGATGCTTAAAGAAAACAGGAAAGAGGCCAGGGTTGAAGACTAGTTTCTCATAGGAAGGGTGAAGTTATTTAGAAGTCAAAGATGAAAACAAAGAGTGAGAAGTAGAATTATAGGCTTCTTGATCTCAAGAACTGTTTTATATTTTTGTTTTACTTTCCTTAGGGCATTGCGCATTTGTTTTTAACCAGACCTGTGATTTCATTAGCATAAGGAATTCCTGAAGGAAGAAACTCCCTCCCTAATGCAAATCAGGTCTTACTCTCTAACTATAGTGTTAGATAGTTGCTTGGGGCAATTAGAGATTTTGTGACTTCTCTGGTCTCTGAACTAGTGCGTGAGAGGTGGGGCATGAACTGAGATCTTCCTGAACAAGAGAGCACTTTCAACCCCCTTTGCCACACCATTTTTCTGCCTGGAGCTCAACAGATACTTAATAAAAGTTTGTTGAATTAATGAAACTGTGTGATCTTGTAAAGTCACTTAACCTTTCTGAGACTCCAGATGGGGTTTCTTTATATTTAAGATGAAGCCCTCAGACCTGATGACTTCCAAGTTCCCTTCTGACTCTATATCTATTATCCTATACTTCTATGAAGATCAGAGAGTGCTTGTTGGGAAATTTGTAAAGAAGTAAGATAAGGATAGAAGTCTTTTCAGAGCTTTTTGGCCTACAAAGTTTGCTTACAGAACTTTATACTCAATATTATCAACTTTGAATTTTTACATTGCATTTTTACTACTGCACTTTTATTTTTTAACATCTGAATACATTTGCAGCACAAACTTGGAACTTAAATATACCTCAGGCTTATTTTCAAAGTGTTTTGACCTTCATCCTATAAGATACATTTTTAAAATGTCAAAGCAGAAATATTTAATCTTTACTCAAATGTTATTTAATAAATGGTCAAGATGAAGTTTTTGAAAGTTTTAATTTACTTTCATATCAAATGCATATAATGCATGGTAAAATTAATTCTTTTCTTTAATAACATATTTAAGATGATGCTACTAAGACGTGTCATCTATTTATGGTCCAAACATGCCTTATAAATATTCCTCAAATGTCTGTCAGGGATCTTGCTAGACATTGTGCTCATAATTTTTAAAACCTTTGAACACTCCATTATGAGTTTTAAAAATTGTGTTAAAAGTTTTTTAGCACATAGATAATATAATCACAAAGTACTTCCTAGCAATGACATTAAAATACTCACACATACTTCCTCCTATTTCAGTGTTGTTTATAATCTTAAAAAGAAAGTAAATTAACTGAATAACAGCTATAAAAATAATTTATCTTTTTCCTTGACTTAGAATTCCAATCACACAATGATAATATAACAGTCCTTCTGGCAAGGCTTGGACAGACTACCTTGTGGAGGGGCCCAAGCCAAGAAAGAGCCTGGAAGTTGTATTTTTTCTTAACTCAGGAAGAGAGGAAGCTAACATCAGACAGATCAAAACTAGAGGCATAGTCTTCCACTTTATTGGATACTAAAGAAAAAAATGAAGATTTAAATGTGTGGGGAAGAGCATGGTGTTGAGCTTACAAAGATCACAAGCCTTGGCTGTACTTGGATACATGGGACTTTCTGTAATATAGAATTCTCTAAAACTTAGACTAACATTCTGGATGTGAAGCAGGATCCTATGGGTTAGAAAACGCCGCAACACTACTTCTGGGAACAATTCTTCTATATCCAGAGGAGTGTTCTTCATGTAATAATAATAACTTCCATGTTGTAAGGTTTGCAAAACCTTATGACAGCTTGCTTTTTAAAAATACATCCCTAATGTCGGCTTTATTTGCTTGTTAGTTCTTTCTCTCTCATTAACGCAGGGTGCAAAAATAAGATTGTGGTAATTTGTTGCTGTTAGTGCAAAAAAAAACCCCAAAACACTCTCATCTCTGTGGCTCCTGTAAATTCTACAAATAAAGCAGCAGTGAAACAAACGTTTGTGCCTTGCGGAGAGTTTGCGCAGGCATACTTGTAGGATAGAGGGGTAGAGGAGGCCTTGACTGAGTGAGAAGGGGGCATGACCTTGCTATTCCCATTTTTAAAAGCCTTAACTGGTTCCCTCTTGTCCCTAGTTAAAAATACACAACCCTCAACCTGGCACTTTAAGATTCTCTACTTTAACCTATCTTTATAGCCTCATCTTACTTTATTCCTTCTCACAAACTCTGCATTCTATGCAAAGTGAATTACTAGCAAACTCTCCGAGCGGCTACTTGTTTCCGAAGTTCCCACTATTTCTACTTCACAAACAGTTCTTACTTGTTTCTACATCACCTTTCCCCATTAGGCCCAAAACAAAAGTCCCTTTGTTATTCCCTCTACCTTTTGAAGAATTAAACTGTCTCTAAGTTGAGTCAGTATTATCTGTTCTGCTTTTGATAAAAGGAGAGAGCTCCAGTATAAGTGATGGTGTTTGGAGGTAGATTGGGACTGAATTTGGAAGACCTGGTTTGCAATGCTACCTCAGGAACTTAAAAACTGTTTAACCCTGGGTGAATTGTGTAAACTTGATGTGCCTCAGTTTCTTCTGTAAAATCAGAGGGTTGGACTCAACGCCTTCTAAGGTCCCTTTTAGCCGGCAAAATTGCTAATATAATTGGTGTAATGACCAAAAACCGTTAATATTGATTGTAATATGGACTGGCTCAACCTCTTAGCCATCCTAACAAAGTCAGAATTCCACTAGGTCCTTACATTCCTACCCTTAAGATAATGAGATTGGGTTAAGCTGAGCCACACCTTAAGCCTCCACTTCGGAATCTTCCCAAGCCCTCACCTCAGAATCTTTCTGGGTAAACAAAACCAGCTCTAGCCAGGTTGCCCCCCTCACATTCTTGTCCCCTTCCATTGGGATTCATGGCATAAAGGGCAAAGCAACTGGAAGGAGGGGTGGCTTTCCTTGCTCTGATTGCCAGGGGCCACTGGGTTCTCATGGCCAGATCTTGTTGCCTCCTGTCTTCTCCTCTCCCTCTTCTAAAACTATTAAAAAACAACAACAACAACAACAAACAAAACAAAAACAAACAAGTAAAAAAACCCCTTTTTCATAGCTTTCTTTGTTTGGGAGATCCACTGGACATCCCCTAGGGTGACAAGTTTGCTAGCGTATTATCTCAATTAATGACCCTCCATTCCTCAACTCGTGGCTTTCAATTTTTTCAGGACTTGACATAGTGCTGTACTTCTAGTAAGCAGTCAAATATTACTGTGACTGCACAAAGGTGGAGAATGGATTGTGACCTGCCCTGTAGTTAACTGATTTTGCAAGCTACCAAATATATCTCAAGGAACTACTGGAAAGAGGGGTAATTGCATATGACCCTATGATGATCAGTCAGCTGGCATTTATTATGTGTTTACCATGCACTACATATGGTTCTAGGTTCTGCAAATAGACAAAAAAACAAACAAAACAAAACAAACAAAAAAACCAACGCTTGGACTCAAGGAGTTCATATTATCTGAAGAGAATGCTATATTTATAAGTACAAAGAGGACTACAAAGCCCCTTTCAGTCTTTGATTGGTCACATTTCCATATGAAAGGGTCAAGAGTCAGGCTGAGTTGATGGAGGAGACTAGTGATCTCACTGCACTTTTTAATCTGTTGCCCAGCTAGATTTCAACTTTAGGGAAAAAGATAACCCCTCCCAGGAAGAGTTTATGATTTGTAAACTCATCAACCTGTTAACTCAAGCCTTATTGACACCACCTCCCTCAGCTTCTTCTTCCCCTTGTTTTGGGGTTGCCTGGGCAGGGACCTATTGTTGGTGAATCAATGAGAGCCAGAGTAAATTGGATTTAAGGCATGGGCTTCAAGAAAGAAATTTAGCCAGCAAACCCCAAGATATCCAGGTAGGTTTCAGCCTTCAAATTTTACCTTCCTTTGGGCAGAGCACCCTCAGGTAAAGACATGATACCCAATGTGGAGAGAGGAGAGAAGGGAAGAGCAGACAGAGGATGGGAGAGGAAAGGAGAATGAGCTGAGTTGCCTGACTGGAATTGGACAATTGGGTCCCCATAGGATAGCTCTGACTGCTTATATATTGTAGTTTGTCCCTGCCCAAGCACCACTTAATGGTCATTTTTTTGGACCCTGATGGCTCAGAGTGAATGTAAATAGTGATTGTTTCTCTTTTGGCCAGAAACTCTGAGAATATTCCCTACCCTGTTTGGTGTTTTTGTTGTTGTTGTTATGGTTGGTTTTGTTTGTTTATTTGTTTGTATGTTTTTGAATTAAAGGAGCCATCCCCTGACATCCTTAAACAGTCCTAATCACTTGAATGGGCATTGCCTCAGTCAAAGTGAAAACTAGGAAAGACCTTAGCTTAAAAAGACCAAGGTCTCTCATTGCATCCTGGGCCATCTCCAGTTGTTCTGATCTATATCTGGCCATTGGACCCAGATGGCTCTGGAGGAGAAAGTGAGACTGATGACTTTGCACAGCCCTTCCTCACTCAAATCTAATTAACTTGCAAGTCATGGCATCATCTTCCTGATGTCATGGTCCTCTTCTGGGTGAAGGACAAACCACAACCTTCTCCTTGTTTGGAGGGCTGGAGGGTGGAGTATCAAACCCCTCCCAATGCCTCCCTAGGGCAGGAACCACACTCAGTTCCCTACTGCACTTTGCATCTTCTTCCCTTCTTGGTTTCAACTCTATGGAACAAGATACCCCCTGGTGTCCTGTCCCTACTCTCCCCCTTTCCTGTCACCCTTTGCATGTTGTCTCTCCTTTTTTATTTTAATATCCTTAAGGTCAGCTACTGTCTTTTTTTTATTAATTGTATCCACAATGCTTAGCACAGTGTCTGGCACATAAGAGGCACTTAATGAATACTTATTAGATTGGATTGGAATGGCTTTATACTCTAGAATTCTTTTTGTCCCCCTGATGAAGTTTAGGGGTTTAGGGGTGCTTGAACCCCAAAATCACAACTCTCAGGTCTTGCCCAAAAGAATTTGACCCAAACCTTCTCTCAGCCAAAGACGAGGTTTATTAGAACATTCATCATATTGGACAGATTCTTAAGGAGTCTGAATGTTAGTGAGCTATTGGCTAGATCTTAAAAATCTGAGCAGTGGCTAGATTATAAGAATCTGAGCATTTTAATGAAGACAAGATGGACCTTATATACAGAAAGACTATGCCAGAGATCACAACGAAAGGCCAGTTGATGGGATTATATTGTTCCCTGGATGCAGTCAACCTCCTCTCTGGGACCCCCTCAAGGCAGGGACAGTTCTATACTCCTTGCCAGCAGGAAGCAGTTTCAGAAGCCGAGATCTTCTGCCCCTACACCAAAAAAAATTTGGGTCCCATTTGTTTGAGGGAGGGAATGATGAGGATGGGATCTAGGCCCCAAAAAGGAAAAGTCCTGAACTTACCCACAAGGCCAAATCTCTATCCTTCAACTGAGGCTATAATCCCATCACTGGCCTTTCATTGTGGCTACACCCAATGTCCCAATTCTCTGTTACCCTTAACCTAGTTTAGCCCTATGGCCCCAGGCCACTTCTCACCCTTAATCCTATCTAGGCTCCATTCTCCCTTGGCCACATGGTCCAGGTCCCTGGAGTTCTATTACTTCATAGACTACTTGGCCACTCCTAGATCCCTATCATAGTCTTTCTGTATGTAAGGTCCATCTTGTCTCCATTAAGATGCTCAGATTCTGGGGCAGCTAGGTGGTGCAGTGGATAGAGTATTGTTCCTGGATTCAGGAGGACCTGAGTTCAAATCTGGCCTCAGACACATAACACTTACTAGCTGTGTTAACTTGGGCAAGTCACTTAACTCCATTGCCTAGCCAAAAAAAAAAAAAAAAGAAGAAAAAAAAAGATGCTCAGATTCTTAATTAATAAATTTTTAATTAATAAATTTAAATAATTAAAATCTAGCCAATGAATCATTAGCATTCAGACTCCTTAAGAATCTGCCCAATATGAAGAATGGTCTAATAAACCTTGTCTTTGGCTGAAAGATGGCTTGGGTCAAATTCTTTTGGGCAGGACCGTGTCTTGTGATTTTGGGGTCCAAGCACCCCTAAACTCCTAAACCTCATCACCCCTACTTCTATCCACCCACTCATCTAAATGTGAGAAGGGAAGAGACTTAGGGGTCACAAACTAGGGAAGCCTGAACAACAAGGTGATTTAGTAGCTATTGGCTAAATAAATTGGGTTGCTACATTGTTTATCTCTTCTTCTTACATTCTGTCTCTTTATAGTCTCTGTGATCCACTTCCTAGTCTCTTCATTTAATATCTTCTGTTCAGAAGACCTGGAAATATTACTTAATTCTCTCTCCTTTCCCTTCTTTCTTTCTTCCTCTTTTCTCATTGAAATGATTTCCACCATTTCCTGCCATTCTCCAGGCCCAGTATTCCTGGATTTCCTCACATGAATTTGTTTTCTTAACACATCATGTTGCTTCATCATTCCTTTTCTCTATTGTGTTCCTTTTAAATATATTTGAGCCTGTCATATTGCACTTTTGAGTTCAATCCCACTAATTCTTAGTGTTTTATGATTCAGTCACTCATGTGACAGTTGTCACTCAATGCTCTCTCAGTCCTCTTCTCCCTTTATATCACTTTTGCATGCATAGAGGACAGGAATAACTTGTAATTCACATCAGCCCTACCATTAATGTTATCAGTACAAAGTTTAGAGCAATAGAACCAAGAACAAAGACTAATATTGCCTCTCTACGTACATTCACAGTCTGAGCTTAACTGAAGATGCTGAAAGGAGGAGACTCAATATAGTAAATACTTTGCAAAACTGCTAGAGTTCAGGGATACTGAAACTTCTTTATTCTCTCCCATACTATCACCTGAATGATCTTCTATACTATATTAAATCTTTTCAGACTTAAAAAAAAGTCTGTATATTTTACATCACCACATGACCCAGGGCCAGTTTTTTTCCAATGACTAACATTAGCCTGAAACATCCTGATGCCTCCTTACTACATCCTGATGGATGAGATCTGGATCCCTAAATAGAAAAAAAAAAGATGTCTTTGAAAGCAACCCAGTTCTTGAATTTTCCCATATATTTCAGCAGCCCAGATCACTGGCATCTCACACAAGGCATATGGCTCCCTCCAGCCCACCTAGATACTTGACAATCCTTTCACAGTGACTCTTGACCCACCTAAGACTATTTAACAGTCCTTTCACTATTGTACCTGGCCCACCCCAGGCTATTTACCACTCCTTAATTCCATCCAGATCTTTTCACTATTCCTTTTTTGTATATAAGTATCAGTCTCAATCCCATTAGCTTACAGATTCCCCCAGAATCTCTCCCAGCTCCTATTGGAATTACCATAAACATTGCCACTTTGACTTGAAGAAGGTTTGAGTGCATACATTCTTTCTAGGCAGAAGCTGCCCTGTACCCTGACATTTTGGGGTTCCCAGCAAGCCAAAACTGCATCATTAGGGTTCCCAGGAACCTAAACCACATCACTCCCATGGAATAAATGATAACTGTATGAACCCACACTCCTAAATGTCTTTTCCTTTCCTAGCAACTTCCACTTCTTATACAGTAATACCTGTGAGTTGACATGTACTATCTTGCATTTGAATTTTGTGTTAACCTTCTAAGTTATCTTTGTACATCTATATAGGTAGATATTTGAGGGGATTAGAGATATTACTGGTTTTCTTCTGCAATGTTACCAATAATGCATTACTGGTCCTCACTTCTACTCTTCCTAATTCTGTAATTTCTCTGTTAGTCTCTGTGGTATCAGATTTGGCAGTTACAAGTGGGAAATTTTCTCCTTTGTCTTCAGTTTTCAGATTGAAGTTTTTTTTTTTTTTATGAGTTTTGCAGGATGCCAAACAAATAAATTTTTTTCTAACTCTTAAGTGAACTCCATTCTTAGCCAAGAGCTATTATTCCAATTTTTAAGCATGGCAAAAAAATCCAAATCCTATTTTCAGACATGATCTTCTTTGGTAGTGGTTCACATGCCAAATTTAACTTTTTCACCAAATCCTTTACCTTTAATCATCAGTTATGATGAAAAGCTATTACTAACTTTACGATTGACTACCATACTTCTGACCTTCTAACATTCAATTAATGAAATTTGGCAAATCTTCTCAACCAATATAGTCTGGCCCACTTAGGTGACATTTTGATTTTTCCCCAATATGAAAAGAAACAGAGTGACCAGGCCCAAGAAATACTGACCAAGATGCTTTGCCATTGTTTGTATTTTAAGCCCAAGAAGTTCCTCCAAACCTAATTAACTAATGTTCTGAATATTCTTTCTTTTGTGCAGAAAGATTTCAGTTGACACAACATACATTAGCCATATGAGACTGACGTTCTGCCAAAATACATTACAGCTCTGCAATATGTCTTAGTGATGACAAGCTTTTATAGAAAATTCTTTAATGATCCTGAAAGCTAAAAGAATTTCAACATAACTATTAAAAAAAATGGAATAGCATGTAAAATGGGATGTCAGGGAGGAACAAGCTGACGTGGTATTGAAAATTGATTCTATAGTTGGGCCCAAACTATGATATCTATGTCTGGGGATTTTGTCCATTTATTGAGGATAAGAACACCCTGCAAATTTTTTTTTTTTAAGCAGTAGTCAACTCAAAATGAGTTAGAAAGAAAGGGCAAACAAGAAGTTGAAGTTGCATGTCTCCCAGTTATGTGTTATTCTTGTCATTTGATTTTTACACAATAGAATTATATTATGTTCGATTAGGAGCTACAAAATGTACCTTAGAAACCCAACAGCTTAGAGAGAGATAGACATCCACTTATAGTCTTAAGAGAATATAAGAACTTGGTGCCTCAAGCAACCTTGAATTTTGTTGGTATTTGCTCCATGGACATGATTATTTTTGTATATTTTTTCCTTCAAGTCTGGGATTCTTATTATTTTTTTTTTTGTGATAAGGAGCTTTTTGGCAGCCTGGTAAATCCTATGGACCCTCTTCAGAATAATATTTTTAAACACTTAAAATAAACTATATAGCATTGTAAAAGAAATTCATTATATTGAAATACAACAATCAGTTTATTTAAAGTTAAAGGAACTCAGATAAAAAA
This sequence comes from Vombatus ursinus, assembly GCF_900497805.2. Classification (NCBI taxonomy): domain Eukaryota; kingdom Metazoa; phylum Chordata; class Mammalia; order Diprotodontia; family Vombatidae; genus Vombatus; species Vombatus ursinus. The sequence goes on from NW_020944605.1 coordinate 3,334,112, forward strand.
TCTCTCTTCTAAGTGAACAACACAAGTAGTTAAAATAACTGAATTTGATCTGTGAAGCATTTATGAAATGCCTTCAAAATTCAAGGCACTGTATTAGGTACCTGAGCTTCCTGATGGGATTTTTGTAAAACTTTAAATATGAAGAATCAAAAATAAAAGTTTGCGTGTGAGTGTGTGTGTGTGTGTGTGTGTGTGTGTGTGTGTGTGTGTGTGAATATTAGGAGCAGAAGCAGCAGTGGCAAGGATTATGAATGGTCATCATCTAAAAGCATTATAAAGCACATGTCTAGTAAGCTTACCATAGCTCTTTATTGACCAGATATATTAAGGAATCATGGTCCAAATATGTATTACATAGTGATTTTATTGACTTGGCTGGACAAGTGATGTTCAGTATATGTCTACTCATTGACTGATGTTGGCATATGAAATGACTCTTTTGGAATCTATGGGAACTCTTAAATCAATCATTTGTACTATATTGAGTCTGACATCAACTGAGACATGATTTTTATATTTGATTTCTCATGTACAAGAGAAGTCAACAAGTATTTATTATGTGTCTATTATCTACCAGTCACTGTACTGTGTTGAAAATCCAAAGGAAGGCAGAAACAATCTCTACCATCAAGAAGCTCGCAATTTAATAGGGGAGACAATATGCAAACAAATGTGCATAAAGAACATATAAATATGTGTGTGTGTATATGGATATATATGTGTATATATCTAATATGTATGTATGTGTGTATATATATATATTATATATATATATGTATATCATAAATTTGAGATGACAGAGGTAATGCACTAGTCATAAAGGGTACTAGGATTTTCCTGAAAAAAGTGAGATTCCAGTTGATACTAGAAAGAAGCTAGAGATAATTCTAGGCATGAAAGAAGAGCCAATGAAAATTTCCAGAGCTGGGTGATAGAGTACCTTTTGGAAGGAACAGCAATGAGATCAGTATCATCGGATTGTAGAGTATGTACAGAGAAATAAGTTATAAAAAGCTTGGAAAGGTTAGATTATGAATGGCCCTAGGGCACAACCAGGGGCCACTAGTTAGCACAGTGGATAGAGTGCTGGGCCAGGAGTCAGGAAGACTCATCTACCTGAGTTAAAATCTGACCCCAGAAACTTACCTGGAATTATTTCCCTCCTAAGTTCTGCCTCCTGGATTCTCTAACTTCCTTCTAGTATCAACTGAAATTCCACTTTCTTTCTTTTTTTTTAATTAATTTATTTTACTTCATCAACAATCATTCCCTTAAGCTTTTGAGTTTTGAATTTTTCACCTCTTCCCTCCCCTCTTCTCTCCCCAAGACACCAAGAAATTTGATATAGGCTATACATAAACATTTCTATTAAACATATTTTCACATTAGTGATGTTGTAAGGAAGAATTAGAACCAAAAGGAGGAACCACAAGAAAGAGAAAACAAAACAAAACAAAAGAAAACTAGCAAAGGGTATGCTTCGATCAGTATTCAAACTCAATTGGGTAATAATTTATATTCTTATAAATTTGACTTAATTCTCTCTATATTTTAGAAATGAGGCCCTTATCAGAGACACTGGTTGTAAAAATTCTTTCTCAATTTTTTACTTTCCTTCTGATCTTGGTTGCATTGGCTTTGTGCAAAAACTTTTCAATTTAATGTAATCAAAATTATTCATTTTGTATTTTGTAAAGTTCTCTCTCTCCTGTTTGATCATGAATTCTTCTGTTCTCCATAAACCTAATAGGTGAACTATTCCTTCCTCTCCCAGTTTGCTTATAGTATCAGCCTCAATAACTAAATCTTGAACCCATTTTGACTACATTTTGGTATATGGTATGAGATTTTGATCTATGCCTAGTTTCTGCCATACTCTTTTTCAGTTTTCCTAGCATTTTTGTCAAATAGTGAATTCTTATCCCAGAACCTGGGGTCTTTGGATTTATCAAATAGTAAATCAGTATAGTTATTGACTACAGTGTCTTGCATACCTAAGCTATTCCACTGATCAACCACTCTATGTCTTAGCCACTACCAAGTAGTTTTGATGATTGCTGCTTTATACTACAATTTAAGATCTGGAACAGCTAGGCCACCTTCCCCTGCATTTCTTTTCATTAGTTCCCTTGATATTCTGGACCTTTTGTTATTCCAAATGAATCTTATTATTATTTTTTCTAGCTTTATAAAATAACTTTTTGATAGTTTGATTGGTATGGCACTGAATAGGTAAATTAGCTTAGGTAGAATTGTCATTTTTATTATATTAGCTCGGCCTACCCATGAGCAACTGATGTTTTTCCAATTATTTAGATCTGACTTTATTTGTGAGAAAAGTGTTTTGTAATTATGTTCATATAGTTCCTGGGTTTGTTTTGATATGTAGATGCATAAATATTTTATAATGTCTTCAGTAGCTTTAAATGGCATTTCTCTTTCTAGCTCTTGCTATTGGGCTTTGTTGGTAATGTATAAAAATGCCAATGATTTATATGGGTTTATTTTATAGCCTGCAGCTTTGCTAAAGCTGTTTATTATTTCAAGAAGTTTTTTTACTTGATTCTCTAGGATTCTTTAAGAATATCATCATATCATCTGCAAAGAGTGATAGCTTTGTCTCTTCTTTGCCTATTCTAATATCTTCAATTTCTTTTTCTTCTCTTATTGCTAAAGCTAACCTTTCCAGTACAATGTTGAACAACAGTGGTGATAATGGACATCCTTGTTTCACTCCCAATCTTACTGGAAATGCTTCTAGTTTGTCCCCATTACATATGATGCTTGCTGAAGGTTTTAGGTAGCTGCTACTTATTATTTTAAGGAAGATTCCATTTATCCCTATGCTCTCTAGTGTTTTTAATAGGAATAGGTATTCCATTTTGTCAAAAGCTTTTTCTGCATCTATTGAGATGATCATGTGGTTTCTTTTAGTTTTGTTGTTGATAAGATCAATTATGCTGATAGTTTTCCTAATATTGAATCAGCCCTGCATTCCAGGGACAAATCCTACCTGGTCATAGTGTATTATTCTTGTGGTAAGTTGCTGTAATCCATTTGCTAATATTTTGTTTAAAATTTTTGCATCAAAATTCATTAGGGATATTGTTCTATAATTTTCTTTCTCTGTTTTGACTCTTCCTGGTATAGATATCAGCAAAATATTTGTATCATAGAAAGAATTTGATAAGACTCCTTCTTCACCTATTTTCCCAAATAGTCTATATAGTATTGGAATTACTTGTTCTTTAAATGATTGATAGAATTTGCCTGTAAATCCATCTGACCCTGGAGATTTTTTTCCTAGGGAGTTCATCAATGGCTTGCTCAATTTCTTTTTCTGAGATGAGGTTATTTAAGTATTTTACTTCCTCTTCTGTTAATCTGGGCAATTTATATTTTTGTAAATATTCACCCATTTCACTAAGATTGTCAAATTTATTGGCATACAGTTGGGCAAAATAGTTCCTAATTATTGTTTTAATTTCCTCTTCCTTGGTGGTGGATTCATCCTTTTCATTTTCGATTCTGGTAATTTGATTTTCTTCTTCTTTTTAATTAAACAAACCAAAGTTTTATCTGTTTTATTTTTTTTTTTCATAAAACCAGCTCTTACTTTTATTTATTAGTTTGGCAGTTTTCTTAATTTCAATTTCCCGAATTTCTCTGTTGGTTTTCAGTATTTCCAATTTGGTGTTTAATTAAGGATTTTTAATTTGTTATTTTTCTAGTTTTTTTTTCAGTTGTATGCCCAATTCATTAATCTCCTCTTCCTCTATTTTAATCATGTAAGCATGTAATCATGTAAGCTTTCGCTACATTCCATAAGTTCTGGTATGATGTCTCCTCATTCTCTTGAATGAAGTTATTGATTGTTTCTATGATTTGTTGTTTGACACATTCATTTTTTAGGATTAGAATATTTAGTTTCCAATTATCTTTCCATGGCCCTTTATTACATATACTTTTTATTACATCATGATCTGAAAAAGATGCATTTAATATTTCTGCCTTTCTACATTGAATTGTGAGGTTTTATGCTTCAGTGCATGGTCAATTTTTGAGTATGTGCCATAGACCACCAGGAAAAAAAAATATTCCTTTCTATCCCCAATCACTTTTCTCCAGAGGTTTACCATATCTAACTTTTCTAAAATTCTATTCACCTCCTTAACTTCTTTCTTATTTATTTTGTGGTTAGATTCATCTAGTTCAGAGAGGGGGAGGTTGAGTTCCCCAACTAGTAAAGTTTTGCTATCTGTTTCTTCCAGTAACTCCTTGAACTTCTCTAAGAATTTGAGTGTTATACCCAAAATATGACTGGGCCCCAGGCTGCCAACACAAGAAGCCAGGACCACTGCCACCTGCTCCCCAGAAGGAGAGTTCAATCTTTTTAAAGGCCAAGAAATAAGAAAATACCATGAGCAAAAAGAAACATACCACAAATTCTTATTATGGAAACAGTGAAAATTAAACCAATAATTCTGAAGAGGACAACATTGTCAAGAAACCCACATCTGGAACCTCAAAAGGGAATGTGATCTGGTCTGAAGCCCAAAAAGCCTTCTAGGAAGAGCTCAAGAAGGATTTTAAAAGTCAAATAAGAGAGGTAGAAGAAAAATTGGAAAAAGAAATGAGGTATGCAAGAGAGAGTCAATAGCTTGGAAAAGAAGGACAAAAATTAACTGTAGAAAAGGAGTACTTAAAAAATAAAATTGGCCAACAGGGAAAAAAGTACACTGAAGAAAACAACTTCTTAAAAAAGCAGAATTGGCTTTTTTTTGGGGGGTGGAGCCAAGATGGTGGAGGGAAAGCAGTGACTGTCTTGAGCTCTCTCCCAAAGCCCTCCAAATACCTAAAAAAATGGCCCTAAACAAACTCTAAAGCAGCAGAACCCACAAAAAGTCAGAGTGAAACAAATTTCCAGCCAAAGACAGCCTAGATGGTTGATCCGAAAGGTATATCACACTGGGCGGGCAGAGGAGTGCAGTTCAGTGTGGGCGTGCAGGCTGCAGTGACCCTGGAGCAGGCCTCAGAGGACTGAGTCGCAGGCAGCTGTGGTGGTTTCCAGACTTCTCAACTGAATGCCAAAGATAACTTAGAAGGTCAGTGGGAAAAGTCTGTGACTGCGGTGAGAGAGGAGCTAGGTCTCAACCTCAAGTCTCGAGCACGGCACGGGGCTGTGGCTCTTTCCTAAGCTTCTGGCCCTCAGACTGAGTGGCTGATCAGAGTCGGGATTACAAGGATCTCTTTGCCAGTGCTGAGGCAGGAATCTCTTGCTTTACCGGTGCTTGGATCTGGGTCACAGCTCTGGGATGCGGTCCTGGAGCAAGGAGGAATCCTGGTGCGGTGGAGCTTGTTGTGGCGATGGAGAGAAAACACCTTGCCCCTTATCATACCACCTTGGAAGAACTGAATATTTTCAGGTCCCTAGAAGTACCTCTGAAAATAGCTGTACAAACCCCGAAGCTTGGGACAATACACTCTTCACATTGGAAGAAGACTTTTACCTTAACAAAGAGTTTAAAACTCAAGTAATTGGCCAAGATCATGAGTAAGCAGGGCAAAAAGAGTCAGACTATATTATCTTACTGATATTTTGGAACCAGAGGGCAAAGTAGAAATTGAAAGAATCCACCGATCTTCTCTTGAGATTCCCAAAGGAAAACTTCTATGAATATTGTAGCCAAATTCCAGAGGTCCCAGGGCAAGGAGAAAATATTACAAGCAGCCAGAAAGAAACAATTCAAGTATTGTGGAAAAACAATCAGGATAACACAAGATTTAGCTGCTTCTACATTAAGGGATCACAGGGCATGGAATATAATATTCCAGAGAGCAAAAGAGATAGGATTACAACCAAGAATCACCTACCCAGAAAAACTGAGTATAATCCTGCAGGGGAAAAAATGATCATTCAGTGAAATAGAGGACTTTCAAGCATTCTTGATGAAAAGGCCAGAGTTGAATAGAAAATTTGATTTTCAAATACAAGACTCAAGTGGAACATGAAGAGGTAAACAGGAAAGAGAAAATCATAAGAGACTTATTAAGGTTGAACTGTTTACATTCCTGCATGAAAAGATGATATTTGTAACTCCTGAGACCTTTGTCAGTATTAGGGTAGTTGGAGGGGAAAAAATTATATGTATGTATGTATAGCTATAGATAGATAGATAGAGGGCACAGGATGAGTTGAAAATGAAGGGGTCATATCTGGAGAATAAAATTAATGGGTGAGAGAGAAATATACTAGGAGAAGGAGAAAGGGAGAGGTAGAACAGGGTAAATTATCCCACAAAAAAAAAACAAAACAGAAAAGAAAAGCCTCTTACTGTGGAGGCAGAATGGGGGAAGGTGAGAGGGAATTGGTAAATTTTATTCTCATAGGATTTGACTTAAGGAGGGAATAACATACACACTCAATTGAGTATGGAAATCTGTCTTACCCTACAGGAAAATAGGGGGGGAAGGGGACAAGAAAGTAGGGGAATGATAGAGAGGAGGACAGATTGGGAAAGGAAGTAATCAGAAGCAAATACTTCTGAGGAGGGACAGGGTCAAAAGAAAGAATAGAATAAATGGGTGGGCGGGACAGGATTCAGGGAAATGGAGTTAATTTTTCACAGCATGTCTACAATGGAAGTGTTTTGCATAACTGCACATACATAACCTATATTTAGTTGCTTGCCTTATCAATGAGCATGGGTTGGGAGGGAGGAAGGGAGAAAATTTGGAACCCAAAGTTTTAAAAACACATGTTTAAAAAAATGTTTTCACATGCAACTGGGAAATAAGAAATACAGGAAATGGGGTACAGAAATCCACCCTGCCCTACAGGAAAATTGAAGGGGAGGGGGATAAGAAAAGGAGGGGAGAGATAGAAGGGAAGGCAGACAAGGGGAAGGGGTGTTTAGAATGCATGCCATCTTGGGGTGGGGGGAGGGGCGAGATGGGGTGAAAATTTGGAACTCAAAATCTTGTGGAAGTACATGTTGAAAACAAAAAAATAAATAATAATTACCATAAAAATGAAAAAAAAAAATAAAAAGCATAATTGGCCAAATGGAGGAGGTACAAAATCTAATAGAAGAAAACAATTTGTTAAACATTAGAATTGGGAAGTGGAAGCTAATGACTCTGTGAGAGAGTGAGAATCAGTCAAACAGATATGAAAGAATGAAAAAACAGATGAAAACATAAAGTGCCTCATTGGTAAAACAACTGACTTGGGAAACAGATCCAGGAGAGACAATTTAAAAATTAATGGTCTACCTGAAAATCATGAAATCATCCAGAAAAACATTCCTGACATCCTAGAACCAGAGGGTAAAATAGCCATTGAAAGGATCCACTGATCACCTCCTGAAAGAGATTCCAAATTGAAAATGCCAAGGAGTGTAGTAGTCATATTCCAAATTTACCAGGTCAAAGATAAAATATTGCAAGCAGTCTGAAAGAAACAATATAAATTTCATGGAACCGCAGTCAGGATTATGCAGGACCTTGCAGCTTCTACATTAAAAGATCATTGGGCATGAAATATGATATTCCATAAAGCAAAGGAAATTGTATTACAACCAAAGATCAACTACTCAGCCAAAATGAGCATAATCTTTCAGAGAAGGACTTGGACATTCAACAAAACAAGGGACTTCCAAACCTTCCCGATAAAAAGACCAGAGCTCAACGGACAATTTGATCTTCAAATACAAGACTCAAGAGAGACATAAAAAGGTAAATGGAACAGAAAAAACAACAACAACAATAACAACAACTTCTTATTAATAAGGGCAAACTGTTTACATCCCAGATGACACTTGTTACTCTTGAGAACTGTATTGTTATTACACCACTTTAAAGGTGTACATAGAGGGGGTGGGTATAAGTTGACTTTGATGTAATGATTAAAAAAAATTCTAATCAAGTGGGTTAAATGGATCTAAGTAAGTGAATTAATCTGATCTAAGAGAATATGCTGGGAGAAAAGGAAAGGAGCAGGCAAACAAGGGTAAATTATGTTACAGGAAAAGGCACAAAAACCCATTACAACACAGAGAAAAAAGTGGGGGAGATGAGCATTGTTTGAACCTTACTCTCATCAGATTTGGCTCAAGAAGGGAATAACAATCAGTTAGATATAGAAATTTAGCTTGTCCTATAGCAGTAGGAAGAAAAAGGGGAAAGAAAAGTGATTGAGGATAGAAGAGAGGGAAGAAGTAGTAAGGGTAAAGGGGAAGAAAAGGGAGGGAGCTAATAGAAGAGAGGCAGGACTGAGGGAGGTGGTGATCAAAAGTAAAACACTAGTGAGGAGGGAAAGGGAGAAAGGAGAAAGAAGAGCAAGGGGGGAAGTAGGATGGATAGAAAGACACAGATAGTAATCATAACTGTGAATGTGAATGTGATGAACTCTCCCATAAAATGGAAGCGGACAGCAGAATGAATTAAAAACCATAATTCTACAATATGTTGTTTAAAGGAAACACATGTGAAACAGAGGGATACACACTGAGTAATGGTAAAAGGCTGGAGTAGAATATATTATGCTTCAGCTGAAGTAAAAAAAGCAGGGGTAGCAATCCTGATCTCAGACAAAGCAAAAGCAAAAATAGATCTTATTAAAAGAGATAAGGAATGAAACTACATCCTCTTAAAAGGCACCATAGACAATGATGTAATATTATTACTAACCATATAAGCACCAAATGAAATCCCACTTTCTTCTAGAAAGGCCTAGTATCCTTTATGATTAGTGTCTTGCCTCTGTGATTATCTTGAATTTACACACAGACACACACACACACACAACACACACACTTTCTTTATACATATTTATTTGCATATTGTCTCCCCCATTAAATTGTGAGCTCCTTAATGGTAGAGATTGTTTCTACCTTTCTTTGGATTCTTAACACTTAGTACCGTGACTGGTAGAGAGTAGACTCATGATAAGGGCTTGGTGACTTCTCTTGTACATGAGAAATCAAATATAAAAATCATTCCTCTTTTGATGTCAGACTCAACATATTATAGATGATTGCTTTAAGACTTCTCATAGATTCCTAAAGTCATTTCATTTGTGATCCTGGGCAGGTCACTTTACCCTTTTGATCTTAGTTTCCTCATCTACAAAATTAGCTGGAGAAGGAAGTGGCAAACTACCCCAGTATCTTTGCCAAGAAATTCCCAAATGGGGTCATGAAGAGTTGGACACAACTGAAAATGACTAAACAAAAAGGCACAAACAGGATTTTCTATTTGATCCTGAAGGCAATAGGGAACCACTGGCATTTATTAACTAGGAGGGTGGGATAACATGATCAGACCTAAATTTTAAGATCATTTTGTTACATGAAGGGATGATGGACTATAGTGAGGAGAGATGAGACAAGGATACTAATTTCAATAATCGGGACATGGAGTTATGAAGACCTGGCTCCTGATAGTGGCAGTGTCAGACAAAAGAAGGGGGATTATATGAAAGATGTTATGAAGATAGAATTGACAGGACTTAGAGGCATATTGGATATAAAGGAGGAGATAGAGTGAGGAGCCAAGGATGATACCTAAGTTGAGAACCTGGATGACTGGGAGAGTCACCTTTTAGGTTATAGGCAAGTTCAGAACTGGAAAGCATTTTGGAAGAAAAATGAGTTCCTAGAGAATATATCAGACTATTTCTACAAAATGTACCATTTTATTGCTTACACCCAGAAGATTCACTCAGTTATTCACACTTTATATCTCAACAAGGCAGAATTCTTTTAAATTCCAATTATGGCAGTAATGACTAGTCCTTGCACAAATAGGAGTGATAGAAGAAAATGAAGTATGGGAAACTTGAAGCTGCAAAGAGAATTATATTTATATTATAATATGCTGAAAGGGAGGGGTGCTCTGGAGGACCACACATGGTAGTTGGTCAAAAATAGTTATGCAAAGGGCAGCTAGGTGGTATAGTGAATGGAGCACCAGTTCTGGAGTTAGGAGGACCTGATTTCAAATCCAACCTCAAACACTTACTGGCTGTGTGACCCTGGAGAAGTCACAACCCCAATTGCCTCTCCTTCTTCACAAAAAAGAAAAAGAACAAAACCAAAAATATTTATGCAGAGAAGTTGTAGGAGGTAGATACCATCAGCATCATGGCCAGTGCACTGATAAAGTTTCCAACTTGGTTTATTGTGGAGCCAATTATATCTGTTCTCTATTGGTCTGGCATTTTGAGCATGAGAAAACTACATGTATAAAAACTGCTTCAGAAAGAAGAAATGATGTCTGTTGCTCATTGTAGTCTCATTGCAACTATGGAGTCTTTTGGTAGATTTCAGCTGTTTGTGGAAAGAGTTGAAATCTGGGTTATGCCTTTAAATTCTATATGAATGTGGGTAAGTCACTTAACAATATTTGGCCTCAATTTCCTCATCTCTGTTGTAAAGGGTTGGACCAGAGGGCCCATGGTTCCTTCCGACTCTAAATTTGGTGTTTATACTCCAGGCCTTGAGAAGACACTGGCTGTATTTTTTATGGCCCCATCTAGATTGCCCTGATATGGATGTGTCTCTCTGAGTATGGTGGGGAGGCAGGTGGGGAGGCAGCCAGAGAAACTTTATTTCATATATATTTCCTCTTTGAATTGAGAATCTTTTGTTCAGTGGCTATGCTTGATTCTTTGTTGGCTGTGAGTTAGGCAAACCTATAATGAATGGTATGACCTTCATAAAAGCCCACGCTCCATCACTTATATTGTTATTTTCTGAAGTTCTTCTCTGTTAAGCTCAATGTACATTTGAGAGCTCCAAATGCAAGAGGTGGTTTGGTATCATTACCATTATTATATTGAATTGCAAACACTTGTACTCTTAACTCCTGATTCTAGCCAAAGTTCATCTAAGAGATTTTGATAATGAAAACTTTTTCTTCTCCATATGAAATTTTGAAACATAGGACTAAAGAAACATAGCAAGAATTTACTAAACATTCAAAACATTGTTTTCCTAGCAGACCTTTTATTTGTAAAATACACACAAAGAATTATTTCAGACTTTTCACCCGAGGTCTGCTAAACACAGACCTGCAAATGATAGTCACTTTGATTGGTCAAGCCTTTACAGATTCTTCCCATGTTGGTCTATTATATAACTACTTTAAACTGCTTTGAAAAAGAATAGCAGAATATATTTTTCCCTTGGATTTGTAATGACAGGTTTCTCTTTTCAATTTAAATTATTTCACTCCCAATGAGAGTCATCCTATTTACAAAGGCAATTTCATTCTTCTTGGATTTAAGACAAACAACAACAACATTTTATGGTATGATAACCTCCAAACTTCCGGTTGGGTAGCTTTATTACAATGTCTATATTTATGGGAACATATGCAACAGGGCATTTATCAAAATACAAACAAGCCAAACTACAAATGCTTAATGCCAGGTCTCCAGAGATGCATTTCTCTTGGTAAATTGAGGTAAATTCACTGTAATATTTTACTGGAAAATTATCAAACATATAAAGCCATTCATCTAATTAACCTAAGACTATGTATTGCAGTAAAAGTCTATAAATTTTTGTGAAGGTCACATGTATAAATATATTTTGTATAAACACATTTGTCTTGCATACATTAGATATTTGGGGATTCTACCTGATAAGAATTTAATATGTAACACTGGGCCCCTGAAAAGTCTCGTTCTGGGGCTATTTAAGATTTTTCCAGGGGTTCAATGCATGCTTTTTCAGGTGACCAAAAATTCTGATCCTTTACCAATTTACAGTGAATCAGTGAATTCAAGAGTTGGAAGTGACATCAGCAGTCATTTAGCCCAGATCATACATCAAAGTGATACCCACTACAACATATCCACCAAGTTGTTATGTAGCTTCCACCTGAAGATCTCTAAAGATGTCAGTCATAATACATCATAACATAGCATAGAATAGCACAGCACAGAATAACATGGCATAAAATAGCATAGCAATCATCTTCTTGTCTCTAGGCTCTTTTCAGTTCCTTCAACTAATCCTCAGAAGATATGCAATCAAGGCTCTTCACTATCCTGGTTGTCCTCATATGGTTATTTTCCAGTTTATCAATGATCTTCCTACACTGAACTGCCCAGAAGTAAATATAATACTCCAAAAGAGTTCTGACGAGGTCAGAGTATAGGGGGACTGTCAATTCCAACCCTTCTTCCTGGAAACTATGTACCTCGTAATATAACCTAAGCTCCCATTAGCATTCTTGGCTGCTGCATTGCACTGATGATTTATATTGAACTTCTGGTTCACTTAAGCACACAGATCATTTTTAGGACAACTACTATCAATCATGCCTCCTTGTCTGATTCTTTTGAAGTTTATTTTTGGTATGAAAGAGTAATACTTTACATTTATCACTACTGAATTACATAAAATTAGATGCTTTAAGTTTTCAAGATCCTTGTGGAAACTGACTCTTTTACCCAGTGTATTTGCTATCTCTCTCAGATTTATATCATCTACAAATTTGATTAGCACGATCCCTATTCCTTTATCCAAGTAGCCAATAAAAATGTCAAGCTGCATAAGATCATAGATGTGTAGACTATCTAAAAGGATGCCTCCTGCTATATTGACAATGAACCATTAACAAACACAACACTTTGAGTTTGACCTTCTATTATTTATGAATCTATCTGATTCTATTATTATCTAATTCATATCTATAAATCTTTTCCACAAGAATAGTATGATTCACTTTTTCAACACTTCTACTTAAATCTAGTTAAACTATACTCACAATATTTCCCTTCATCTTCTATTTGAGAAATCCTCTCAAAAAAAAAGTGAGGTTACCTTGGCATGGTCCATTCTTGATAAAAGCATGGTTTTTCTCTTTTTTTCCCTTGATAGTTAATTTATTTACTTTCAGCTTTCAACATTCACTTTCATAAGATTTTGAGTTTTAAATTTTCTCCCCCTCCCACTCCTCTCCCCCTCACCCAAGATGGCATGCAATCTGATATAGGCTCTGCTTATACATTCATATTAAGCATATTTTCCCATTAGTCATGATGTAAAGAACAATAAGAACTAATGGGAGGAAACATGAAAATGAAGTAATACCACAAAACAACAACAAAAAAAAAAGGAGAGCAAATAGTATACTTCCATCTGCATTCAGACTCCATAGTTCTTCCTCTGCATGTGGACAGCAATTTCCATTGTGATTCTTTTGGAATTGGCAGAGATTCTTGCATTTCTGTGAAAAGCAAAGTCTATCAAAGTCTGTCATCTCACAGTGTGGCTGTTACTGTGTACAATGTTCTCCTGATTCTGCTCACTTCACTGAGCATCAGTCCATACAAATCTTTCCAGGTTTTTCTGAAATCCACCTAATCATCATTTGTTTTTTTCATTTACAATATTCATAGCCGTGCCCTTTTTTTTTTATATGGAATGCTTCACAAATTTGCATGTCATCCTTCCGCAGCAGCCATGCTAATCTTCTCTATATCATTCCAATTTTAGTATAAATGTTGCCAAAATGAGCACCTAATCATCATTTCTTATAGCACAATAATATTCCTTTAGATTCGTATAACCCAACTTCTTTAGCCATTCTCTACTTGATGGGCATGATTTCTCTTTTTAATGACGGATTGCCTATTTAAATGTTTGTCAACCAGTCAGTTGGGTAATCAGTCAACTAGCATTTATCAAACACTTACTATATACCAGGAAACATACTAAGAGCTGGTGATACAAAGAAAGGTTAAACACAATCTTTGCCCTCAAGGAGCACACTGTCCAATGAGGGAGACACATGGAAACAAGTACAAAAAGGTTAATTAGGGAGTTGTCTCAAAGGGAAGGCACTACACTTAAGGAGGATTGGAAAGACATCCTTTAGAAGGTGGAAATTGACACAAAACATGAAGGAAGCTGGGAAAGCCAGGAGGTGGAAAGGAAGAGGAAAAACATTACAAGTATGAAAATGTTCAGCATCAAGAAATGGAGTATCATGTGAAAAAATCAACAAGGTTTCACTTGATCACAAAATATGTGACTGGGGATTAAGGTGTAAAAAGACTGAAAATTAAGAAGGTTTCATGCTATGAAGGACTCTAAAAAGAAAATAGATGATTTTGTATTTCATCCTGGAAGTGATAGGGAACCACTGGAGATTATTGATCTGGGAGTGGGGCATGATATGTTCAAGCAAGCAATTAAGGAAGGTCAGTTTGTCAG